>NC_045792.1:104074697-104304424 GCF_009873245.2 Balaenoptera musculus
TGTGAATGTTTTTTCAATAAAAAAAGAGAGCCTACTGGCGGGGAGATGACATGGAAACGTATTAAGAGGCTCAGGGAAATAAACTTCATCTATTTTGACAGTGATATTTTGGGTGATGCCTGAAGGTTAAGGAGGTATTTGCTTAGTGAAGAGGGGAGAACACATTCTGTTTGAAGGTCCTGAGGCAGGATGGAGAGGTGCCTGCGAGACAAGTGAGTGGACAGTTCTGGAAGCTCAGGAGAGAAGCCCAGGCTGGATGCGCAGATTTGTGAGTGGTTGGTACCCGGGCGGTTCCGAGACCCGGCAGAGTGTGTAGGGAGATGGGAACGGCGTCTCGACCTCAGCCAGGAAACCAGGTCCTTAGGGATCAGATATAGGGAAACCAGGAAGGAAGGAGGAAACCCCAAAGTACAAGCTGTCGGGGACGTCAAGCGTAGAGCCCTTTAAGGAGGCTGAAGGCCAGCAGTTTTATGAGGCTGAAAGGTCTCATAAGCAAGAAAAGAACACAGAAGGGTTCTCTGGGTTTTGTGGAGACAGAGGCCTGGGGACTGTGGCAGTCTCGGAGGACGGGTGGGGGCAGAAGTCAGTTTGGAGCAGGTGCAGGAATGGGTGGGAGGCAAGGAAAAGCAGCCTATGAGCCCAGGCAAGTCCTTTGACTTGGCTGCTGATGGAAGAGCCAGAAGGCATGAGCTGGAAGAGGAGGACGTGGGGTGAAGAGAGGCTTTGTACCAGGTGGGAAAACCCGAAGGAAGCCAGTGGAGGGAGCCTGGAGTGGCAGGAGGAGAAGCGACACACGGTGTGAGGTCTCCAAGAGGGGAGGAGGGGTCGGGCACCAGGAGGAGCTGGGGCAGTCAGCTTCTGCCCCCAGGACGGGACAGCCGATTCTGGACGTGCCATCTGATGTCTAATTTCCTCTGTGATGTATTTTCAAGAGAGGTTGGGGCTTGGAGGACAGGAAAGTGGGAAGAATTGAGCTGCAGCCATTAGGGGGAGGAAGCTTATGAGAAAGCAGGGCAGCCAGGCACCGCTGAGGGCCTGTTGAGGTCAGCAGCCATGAACGTGGCATGATAGCAACTGCCACATAGTCCCAGGCATCTCTGGCAGCTCTCCGCAGCCAAGGGCAGACACAGAGAAACCAGGAAGGCACAGCGGAAGGAGGACGGAGCAAAAAGGCTTGAGATGAAATGTTGCAGAAGGCCGGTGGAATGAGGGCGCTACGCTGGACCTAGGGCAGTGAGCGGGGAAGGTGCTGATGGACAGAAAGGTGAGGGCCAGGAGCTCCGGAGCAGGTGTCGCGGAGCACAGAGTGAGAGATGGATAGGAGAGGCGGTGGGGGCAGAGAGAGGGGTGACATGGGGTGCTCTGGGAGGTGACACACTTTGGATTCTGACCCGACTCGGGGCGGGGGGATGTGGGAGTAGGGGAAAGGAGGAGGGGAGGAGAAGGTCAAGAGGCTGAATGACTGGGGCCATTCACTCACGCTTTCAGATACCTATGCCTTCAGCAAGGCCCAGGGCTGAGAGGGAGACGAGGGGCCGGAGCGCAAGTCTTCAGTGACTGCGGGGAGCGAGTGGGAGACCGTGGATGACCGGGGGTTGGGGGTGTGCAGACAGGAGCAGCTGCAGGGCTTGAGTCTCAGTGGAGGCAGGGGGTCATGAGGAGGGCAGGGGAGGGCTGCTCAGGAAGCCAGTGTGGGCACAGGAAGACCCTGACAGCCCCAGTGGGCCTCCCAAGACCCCCTCTGGGCTGCAGGGAGGGGGGTCCTGGGGACAGAGCTGGGCTTGGATAGGATGAGGAGACAGAGCCACTATTCAGAGTGGTCAGGGAGTTTAGTAATTGCAGGACAAGGTTACAGAGAGGACCGTGGACAGGTCAGGAGGAAGGAGTCAGGGAAAAGAAAGCCCAAAGCATTTTGGGGGGCAGAGAACAAAGTATAAAAAACCAGTGGGGTTTCTATCTTGGGTGGTGTCAGAGGAAAGTGTCAACCAGAACACAGCCTCTCAATCAGTCTCCTGATTCAAAACGTCCCCTCCCCACTTCCAAGACTGGACCTTCCCCTGCCTGTAACTTTCACTGGCTCCCCACTGCCTAGTCAAGTAAGGACCATCTCCTCACACTCCATTCAAGGCCCTCCACCATCCAGTCCTCACTTACTGCCCTAGCCTTAATTCTCATAATTCCCATCAAATGCCTTCACTACTCCGTGCCCAACCTCCAAGCCTTTGTTCACGCTGCTCCCCTAGCTCCGAATGCCCCCCACTTAGAATGCTCTCTCACCGTCCCATACCCCTCTAGGTGAAATCCCACTAGTCTTTCCTCCCCTGCCACCACCTTCTGGAACCCTCCCCTGATTCGCTCAGCCAGAACTCTGTACCTACGTTGAGGTCCTGTATTTTACCAGACCGCACACCCAAGTGAATACCAGGCCCCCCTCACCTCCCGTAATTGACATTGGGACTAGGTCCCCAGGGCGCTGCCTGGAGAACCAGCCGGAAATCCCATCGCCCACCAGAATGGGCCTCTGCCTCCCTGTGCAGGCCTCCCCGGCCCCCCACCTGTGAGCAGCATGAGCCAGGGCAGCAGGAGGAGGGCGGCGGTGTGGAGGGGTGTCTGCGCTCGCAGCAGGGCTGACAGGGCAGGGCCCAGCAGCACAGAGATGTGCAGCAGGACACCTGCGGCGTGAAGCAGCAGACACAGGAAGGGCCGGTAGTTGTGGAAGCCCACGCAGCGGCCCAGCAGGCGGCAGTGGTGGTCCCGGCGAAGGATGCAGATGCGGCAGGCAGAGCAATGCCCGCTGCGCGGTGGCACCTGGCTTTGGCACTGGTAGCAGTAACTGCAGGGAAGGAACCACAGGGTCAGTTCCCTCAGCAGCTCTGAGTGCCCCATTTCATGCCCGGTCAGCCCCTGAGCCCATCCTGGGGAAGCAGGCACAGCCCCTGCCCTCTCTAAGCTTCAGGTTCTTCACAGGTAAATGCAGGCTAAACACCACTTCCCAGGCCCTTCCATTCCTGGCACAGCAGGTCTGAGGGCTCTTCCAGCTCTGAGAGCCCCAGTCCTGAGGCCTTTCTCTGGTCTCTAACATCCGGAAGCAAACTTCTCCTGTCCTCCACTGTTACCACCTCCGTCCAAGTCACCATGAGCTCCCCCCTGGATTATTGCAACAGCCTCTTGCCTGGCTTCCCTGACTCCACCTTTGTCCCAGCTGGTGTAGTCTCACCCCAGCAGCCAGACTGATCCTTTTAAAATCTAAGTCAGGGGAACTCCCTGGAGGTCCAGTGCTTAGGACTCCGTGCTTTCACTGCCGAGGGCCCGGGTTCGATCCCTGGCACGGCCAAGAAAAAAATAAATCAAATAAATAAAATCTAAGTCATGTCCCTCCTCTGCTCAAAACCCTCCAATGGCTCTCCATTTCACTTCTAGTGAAAAGCAAAGTCTTCGAGGTCTTACAAGGTCTTTACATCTCTGACTTCTCTTCTCCCCCCTCACTCCACCTTGGCCACACTTGCTGTCTTGCTGTTCCTGGGACATGCTGGGCACACAAATGCCTCAGAGTCTTTGCATTATCTGTTCCCTCTGCCTGGAACATTCTTCCCCCAGATGACTGTGGCTAACTCTCCCCCCTCCTTCAAGTCTTTGCTCAAATGCCACCTTCTCAATGAGGCCTACCTTGACCATCCTATTTCAAACTGCAATTTGAGTCTCCTTTATCCTGCTCTGTTTCCTTACCACCAACACCTTCTAACATACTACATTATTTGCTGACTTATTACGCCTAAAGTTTATCATCTGCCCCCTCCCTGAAATCAGGAATATGTTTTATTGTACCTCCAGTGCCTGGAATAGTACCTTGCACGTAGTAGGTACTCGAATATTTGTAAGTGGATGAATGATACTCCTTCTGCCGTCTGGTTCAAGCGGATCTTACTGTAAACTGGTTCTAACATCTTCAGGTCCTGAGGCCCTCCCCCTGCCCAAAGCTCCCGCTTCTCCCCCCGCCAGATCCCGTGCCCCACTCACGCCCAGCCCTGGCCCAGACCACGGCCGGCCAGCATCACACCCCGGATGCTGGGGTCCGAGCGCAGGAAGAGCCCCACGTTGCCCAGTAGGTTGAGCAGCTGAAAGGTTGCCAGCGCAAGCTGCAAGGTCCGGGCCAAGGGTCCCAGTGGGGGCGGTCCGGGACCCAGTACCAGCACGTAGGCCAGCTCCAGGCCCACGGCCGCGGCCCACAGCGCGGTGAGCACAAGAGGAAGCCGCGCGGACGCCGCCTCCGCGTCCCCCACAGCCCAGGGTTGCCCCATGGCCTGGACCCACTAGCGGTCGGATCCCGGGTACCCCGCCGCTTCCGTATTGGGGCGGGGAGAGTGGCAAACGGACGTCTGCTACGACCAATAGAAGCTCTGAAGGGGTGAGTGAGCGTTCAGGTTCACGGGGAGGGCCCGCAGATACGGAGATGTGATTGAACGGCCGAACGAGCCAAAGAGATGCTTGGAATCTCGTTGGCGCTAAAGCCGGTAGGGCAGCGCGGTTACAGCCCACCCGCGCAGGCCCCGCCCCTCCCGCAGAAGTCCCGAACACTGGTGCCGCTGGCCGGCACTCCGGGAGGATTGAGTTGCAGCCTCGGTGGCGTCGGGGATTCGCGGCTCAGCATATTACCCCTCTCACCCTAGTCGCCCCGATATTACCCCTGCCTTGGCCCATCCAGCTGGCTTGGAGCCCCTCCCCATGCTCTAGTGTCTCCCTTCATCACCCCAGAAAACATTCAAAACAGCTCGGCGCCTCGGTGTTTCTGACTGTGAAATGGGAATAGTGCTCCCTGTTCCCCACCAGCGCGGCGCAGGAAAAGGGTCATGAGGAGGCCCACAAGGTAGCTTCTAGAGCAGTCTGCAGCCACTATTATTATCGTCATCTTCATTGTACACGTGAGGAAACAGACTCAAAGAGGGCCCGTGGCTTTCCCAAGAGTCACACAGCGCCCAAGCTGCAGAGCCGGAACGCGAACCCCGGATCTCCGCCACGGGGTACACCCCAGTGCCCCCAAATTCTGCAGTCTCCTAGCCTCAGGACAACGTGCTGCCTGGTCCCGACCCGTGTGGCCTCGCCCCCATCCGGCCCCTCCCTCCTCCCCCATATTTAGCGGGAATCCGATCCGGGGCTGGGCCGGGCGCTACTTAACGCGGCCCCCATGTTCTGGAGCCCGCCGAGCGGAGCGGAGCCAGGAGCCCGAGCGAGATGATGATGGTTATGCAGCCCGAGGGTCTGGGGACCGCGGAGGGGCCCTTCGCGGGCGGCGGCGGCAGGGGCGGCGAGTACATGGAACAGGAGGAGGACTGGGACCGCGACCTGCTGCTGGACCCGGCCTGGGAGAAGCAGCAGCGGAAAGTGAGTGCTACCCCATTTCCTGATGGCAAAACTGAGGCCTGAGAAGCCAGGCGGTTTGTCCTTGGCATCTCAGCAGGTCAAGGGCAGAGCCTGTCTTAACCCTCAGTGCCACTTCCTCGCCCAGGCTCTGCCCATCTGTCCTCTGCTGTCCCCTAGGGCCCGAATAGAGGGCTGGAGACCCTCACGAGGGGTTTAGGAGGACAAGAAGAGTTTCTGGGGTCCCCACCCCACAGGGTTCATTCCCCTGGGCCCACTGCTCCACTTCTGCTAAGGAATATGGTTTGGGCAAAGCCCGGGAGATCCAAGTTCGGGGTGTGGGTGGGGTCGGGAAGAATGATCTTTGTCTCCACAACCCCACTCTCTAGTGAAATATTCCCAGACCCCACCTGCGGACTTGCAGCCAGGCAGCTAGAGGACTTGGGAGTGTGGGGAAGGGGTAACCGTCCCAGACCCCTTCCCCACCCTCTCTATGTTCTCTCCAGCGTGGTGTCCGTGGTCACTCTATCCCAACTGTCAAATGAGGAAACTGGGGCTGAGATAGGACCCAAATCATATGCTGTCAGAAAACAGGACGCCCCTCAACCTGAGGGTCTTTGCCCATTGCTTGCCCCACCCCCATTCTTTCCCAAGATACCCCTCCTCACCCCAGCGGCCCTGAATCTGCTGAAAAGGCCATGAGGTCGGGGAGGAGGGGAGCCCTGGGTTCCCTTTCGTGGTAGGTAACCTGACTCTCTGGCCAGATAGACATTTCGTGCTGAGGCAGCACCTTGGAGGACCTGAGAGGGGCACATGGGCAGCTGCTGCCCAGGCCCAGCCTTGTAAGGCACTCGGGCCTCCCCTCCCCGATCTATTTTCACTCCCAGACTTTCCCAAGTGGAGGGGGCAGGACACCTGGGGACCCAAAAGAGAAAATGATCCAGGCTGGAGTGAGGAAACTTTGGGGAGTGTGGCAGGACAGCGGTAGGAGTGTACCACAAGGTCATTAGACCCTGCTCAGCACTTGCCAACAGTGTATGAGTCCAGGAAAGGGCAGGGGAACAGGGGTGTTTGGTGGAATTTGCAGGATCTGAGAATCCCAGAATTTAGAATCAGAGCATTTCCACTGGGTTAGTTGACAGGAGATGACCCCAGGGGCTGGGAGGCTCAGCTGACTCAGCTAGGGTGCCCGGGGTGACACGCCTCCCCCCAGGCTCCTCCTGCACCTGTCTCCAAGCAGGGCTGTGGTCCTTGGGTCCAGCAATCTCCCGGTGATGTCATCCCTGCCCCTGGCTCCAGCTGCCATCTGCTCTGCAACAACTCCTATCCCCCCACCCACCCACCCACCCACCCAGGCCTCTCCCAGATCCAGGTCCACATGCCCCTCATAAGATACAGGCTAGTCTGTAACTTGCTTTCATCACTTAAAATATCAGGAACATCCTTCCAGCCCAACTTACAGCCACCCACCTCATCGACTCATTCAATGATTGCATAGAGTAGACGCTCTGTAAATTCATCAGCACCCCCTGGAGTTGGACATTCTGGTTGTTTCTCATCTAACATTGTTTATTACAATGTAATGAACATCTCTGTGTTCAGCTTTAGTCCCACTCCCATGCCTGCTTCTCCTCCATGTCTTGAAGCCCTCCTGCCTCCTCCCACCTGATAACCAAGTCCTCTTTATTCAACCTCATTGCAAACATTCATTCATTGTTTCTTAGGGAGGTCCTAGTATGTGCCAGGCACTGTTTTAGGTGCCAGCAATTCAGCAGGGGACAAAAGTAAAGACCCCGCCTCAGGGAGCTTATATTCTAGCAAGGACAAATGTTTCCATCTCATCCACTTGATCCTGCCCTGTCCCACTCACTGACACCCTTCCTCCCTCACCCTGGTCTCAGTCGGCACCTCCTCACTTCTCCCTTCTGCTCTGCCAAGCCCTTTGCCTCCCCTCTGCGACCAGAATGAGCTTTCTAAAACACAGTGCTGCCCCTCCCCCTCCTGTGCCTGAAAGCTTCCCCTGTTGCCCTCAAGATCAAGTTCAGACTCCCTGGCTTAGCACTCAAGATCGTGCATGACCTGGCCTCTGCCGCCCCTCCGGCCTGCCTCTCACCACGTATACCCCAGCACCCCCAGAGCAGTGCCCAGATAGCTGTAGCCCCGCAGACCTAGTAACTGTTTCTCATCGCCAAGCACTTGCCCGTGTGGCTGCCCCTGCCTGGAATGCCCTTGCCTGCCCTTCCCTGCCTGAGTAACTCCTGCTCTTCCATCACAGTTCTGATCAATTATTAACCTTCCCCAAGAGGTCCCCCACTTGATATGAAGAACTCCTCCCCTAGTCTCCCCAATACTAGTCTCTCCCAGCACTTCTCAGACCAACAGGACTCTTTGACTGACTGTGAGTTCCTTTAGGGCAAGGAGCAAATCTCATTAAAAGTCATGTTTGTCAAATGAAAGAATGCCCTTTCCTCCACCACGGAGGCCTCACCCAGTCCTGCCTTTCCTCCTGCCCTATCTCGACCCAGAGCATCTGAGACTCCAGCGTTGGAAGGAAGTCCAGAGAATCCAACTGCCCTCTCTTGTGCTCGGGGCCCTGTCAATTTAGTGCTCAGCACCCACTTACACAGCGGAGGGAAAGAATTCCAAATGATTTCCAGGGCCACCTCCCTGGAGTATCTGCTTGGCGGTGGCAGGGGGATGCTCTCAATTCCAGAATCCTGCAAGGTCAGGGGAAGAAGGACCTGAGACATCACTGAGTCTGAACCCTTAATTGTGCAAATGGAGAGACTGAGCCCAAGAGAGGTCAAGGGGCACATCCCAGGTCACAGAGAGTGAGTAGCTCAGCTGGGATTGGAGCCCAAGTATGGATTCCACCAAGGAGTGCTGATGGCAGAATCCAGGGCCTCGAGGCTTGGTAGGTTGGTAGAAACTTGTGCACCAAGCTCTAGGTCACTGCCATCCCCCAAAGACACACAGCCATATACCACCCCGCCCATCTCAGACAGAGGCTGAGGCGGAAGCACACTGGCCGGAGAGGGAGGGCAGTCTCCTCCAGAAACTAGGTCAGGCTGGGCCTGTGTGTCCAGCTGATCCTCTACAGCCTGCAGAAAGCTCTTGCAGCCTCACGGTCTGCTTGAAGGCCAGTTCACAACAGCCTTAAGAGGTCGGTGAGGCTGAGATAATAAAAACACAGGTGCACAGTCCCTCAGAGCTATCTGTGCTTCGACCCAGAATTTTTCAGATTTGAGGCAGTATCACCCTGCACTGACCCTTGTGCCTCAGAGAGCCCCACACTTTGGAGTGTCTGCTTTACAGGTGTCTAATTCCCCCTTCAGTGCTTGAGACTGGCACAAGCTGTTGTGCCGGCAGTGAGGCACCCCAAGTCCACACTGGGACCTGAATGGGCCCCAGACCCCATTTCTCCTTTTCCAGGAGAATTAAATCTCAGAGAGGGAAAGGGGCTGACCCCAGATGCACAGCAAGTCAGTGGCTGAGCCGGTACTTGAATCCAGGGCCTTGGGCTCTGAGATCTGCGCTGACAGAGGAGCCAGGGCGCTGTCCTCAGCACTAGGGTCTGAGCACTGTCCTCTGCCCCCAGACCTTCACTGCCTGGTGCAACTCGCACCTGCGCAAGGCTGGCACCCAGATCGAGAACATCGAGGAGGATTTCCGCAATGGCCTCAAACTCATGTTGCTCCTGGAGGTCATTTCAGGTGAGGGGTGCAAATCAGTGCACAGGGACCCCAGGACCCAGGGGAAAACCCAGAGAGCTGGGGGAGTAGTGGCATCAGAGTGCTGGAGGGGGATTGCTGAGGGAGGGGGAAGTTTGAGGACCATGTCTTCAGCTTCCTCTCATGACCTTTGACCCTTGACCTCTCCCCTCACACCCAGGAGAGAGGCTGTCCAGGCCAGACAAAGGCAAGATGCGCTTCCACAAGATCGCCAATGTCAACAAGGCCCTGGACTTCATTGCCAGCAAGGGGGTGAAGCTGGTGTCCATCGGTGCCGAAGGTGAGGCGATGGCAGGAGGAGGCCTGGGCAGGGGCCGGGGGTGCGGTCCCTCATCGCAACAATGGGGACAACCGTCCATGCCTCACAGGTGGGACTGTCAGGAGCCAAGGTACCCAAAGTGCCAGCGCAGGACCTGGCACCCAGTAGGTGTTCAATGAATCATTTTGAAGGACAATGATTGAGCACCTACCTACTAGGTGCCGGCCCTGGGATGGGGACAAGGGCCAGAGGGCGGAGCAGGGGGAGGGCAGCCAAGGCCTCGAGTGCCAGGCGGAGTGTGTCTCCACCCCCCCACTCTGCAGAGGTTGTCGACGGGAACCTGAAGATGACCCTGGGCATGATCTGGACCATCATCCTTCGCTTCGCCATCCAGGACATCTCCGTGGAAGGTGAGCGGCAAGGAAGCAGGTAGGGTGAGAGGGCTGGCCCAAAGCCCTCCCCAACCAACACTCACCCCCGTCCCCGCCCAGAAACCTCGGCCAAGGAGGGCTTGCTCCTGTGGTGTCAGCGGAAGACGGCGCCGTACCGCAACGTCAATGTGCAGAACTTCCACACCAGGTCCGTCTGCCCATCAGCGTGTGGGGCCTCAGCCGGGCTCTGGGCCCTGGCATAAGCCACGAGGCAGAAGAGGTCACAGCCAAGTTCCTGCAACAGTGTCTGAAAATAGGAGGACTCGGTCAATGTTGAATCGAATCCAGGAGGGCAAGGGGGAAATTCCTGGAGGAGGGAGCACGGGAGACATCCCGGGAAGGGTGTTCCAGCCAGAGGGAACCTTGTGAGCAAAGACCTGGAGACCAAAAACATCTAGAAACTGGTGTAGCTTAAGCACAAGGATGTGAAGGAACCATGATGAGCTTGGAGGAAATGGTCCCAGGTTGGCAATCAAGGGCCTTAAATGCCAAGCCAAGGAGTTTGAACTTTACTCCATTTTACAGATGAGGCCATCCTGATAGGGGTGCTCCTGGGACGAGGGTAGGACAGGGCCGCAGCTTGAACCCAGGCTTGACGCCCACACTCCCCTTCTCTCTGTCCAGCTGGAAGGATGGCCTGGCCCTCTGTGCTCTCATCCACCGGCACCGCCCCGACCTCATTGACTACACCAAACTGCGCAAGGTAGGCCTCCGCCACCTCCAGCCCCGACTCCCCAGTCTCTGCCCTCAGCTGACCTTTCACCTCTCCCCCCCTCCCGCACACCATCTAGGATGACCCCATCGGCAACCTGAACACTGCCTTCGAGGTGGCAGAGAAGTACCTGGACATCCCCAAGATGTTGGATGCAGAAGGTGAGAGTAAGCCTCGCCCGGGCGAGGACTCCGCTTACGCACCAGTCGGCACGGTCCTACCTCCACACCTTTGCCCCTGCTCCTCCCTCCTCCTGGAATGCTCTGCCCCTCATCCTGCTCCCTGGGCGGAATCCTCCTTGCCAACAGGCCCCCTTCTCCAGGAGCCCTTATCCGGTCCCCTGTCCCTCTCCACCCAGTGGAACCAGGCTCTGCCGCCTCTGCCTTATGTAATGGCTCCACCTTCTACCTCATAGCCCAGTTACCTGGGTCACCTGGCGGCATGACGGTCACCCATCCTGGGAGCTGCTCTCGGGTGGGTCCTGCCTCTTGTCCCTGTGCCCATAAAGGCTTTAGTCAGTTGAACCAGCAAACATTTTCTGGGCACCTACTGTGCCTGGTACCCTGGATGTGAACTTAGGAGAAAGAGACAGACAGACAGACCAAGGTATGGGATGGTTAGAGACACCAGGCAGTGCGGACTGGGGCCTCATCAGGGCTACAGTGTCTGCTCACTCACCCACGCCCTCATGCTCCCCTCACCCCACAGAGGGGGAGGTTGCTAGGCCCTGGGGTGATCCGAGAGGGCTCCAGGGAAGAGCTGAGTTTGGGGCATCTGGCAGCTAGTGGCCATGACTAGATGTCTCTGCACCCTACCGTCCCGAGGGAACTCTCTGCCTGGGTGGGGACAGGAGACCACTCCCCATCCCTGGCTTCGGCCAGTCGACACCTCGCTGCCATCCCGCAGACATCGTGAACACCCCAAAGCCCGATGAGAAGGCCGTCATGACCTACGTTTCCTGCTTCTACCACGCCTTCGCGGGGGCGGAGCAGGTAGGGGCTCGGCCGCTGCTGCCTGGGCTGGGCGTGTGGGCCCAGGGGCCCAGGCTTGGCAGCACCTCCACATTTGGAGGTGCCAGGCCCCACGTGGGTGGGAGTGCCACCGTCCCAGCCGCACATACTCGATCCTTGGGGGAGCTCAGGCGCAGAGGCCTCTGGCCTGGAAGCCCATCCTTACCCTACAAGATGTGCCCCCTCATCCTCTCCTCTGTTGCATGGGCCCAGGTTTGAAGGGTTTACAGAGGGAGGCTGGGTCGGGGGTGTCTGTGGCAGCTTGTTCTAACGCCAGCCCTTCTGCCCACTCCCACCACAGGCAGAGACAGCCGCCAACAGGATCTGCAAGGTGCTGGCCGTGAACCAGGAGAACGAGAAGCTGATGGAGGAGTACGAGAAGCTGGCCAGTGAGGTGAGGCTGGGGCTGAGAGGACCGCCCCCTCTCCCCTACCTGTGCTCTCCCAACCCGGCCCTGCCGCTCCTCCCAACCCAGCTGAGCCCTGGCCTGGACCTGCAGAGCCTCCCTCTCCTCAGAGTAGCCGTGGCCTCTCCCAGCCTCCTCCTGCCATCTTTACCCACCCCCTGCCCCCTTCCGCCCACCCAGGCTCCTGTCATTCACTCATCATCCATCCAGCTACTCGTTCATTTCTCCATTCACTCATCTTTAGCCAGTCTCCTGGCCCTTTGTGCTTTGCCGACCTACACTGGTCCCTGGACTCAGAAGTTAACCATCCTGCTCCTGCCCTGACGAGCGGGGACCCCCACCCTGCTTGAGGCCCGGCCTTCTGGCCACAGCTTGGGTGTGGGTGGAGAGGGGTGGGCGAGGTGAGCAGGCCCACTCAGCGCTCTCTGCTCTGCCCCTGCCTGGCCCCGCAGCTGCTGGAATGGATCCGCCGCACCGTGCCGTGGCTGGAGAACCGCATCGGCGAGCCCAGCATGAACGCCATGCAGCGCAGGCTGGAGGACTTCCGGGACTACCGGCGCCTGCACAAGCCGCCCCGCGTGCAGGAGAAGTGCCAGCTGGAGATCAACTTCAACACATTGCAAACCAAGCTGCGGCTGAGCCAACGGCCCGCCTTCATGCCATCTGAGGGAAAGCTGGTCTCGGTGAGCCAGGCCAGGGGAGGTGGTGACCCCAGCCCTGCCCACATCCTCCGGGTGACCTTGGACTCTCTGTCCCCATCTGTACAATGGGTGAACTGTGATGACGGACACCTCTGCCTGCCCCACAGGACATCGCCAACGCATGGGGGGCGCTGCAGCAAGCGGAGAAGGGCTATGAGGACTGGCTGCTCTCGGAGATCCGGCGCCTGCAGCGGCTGCAGCACCTGGCAGAGAAGTTCCAGCAGAAGGCCTCCCTGCACGAAGCCTGGACCCAGAGTAGGTACCTCTGGGGCCTGATTCTGTCCTGGGGTGGAGACTGGTCGGGGGTAGGTGTTCTGCAAGGAAGCTGGAGATCTGTTTTCTAGTCCCACCCTGAGTTGCTGTGCAGTCAAGTCACTGCCCCTTTTGGGGCCACAGTTTCTTTATCTGTAGACTCAGGCCCCTTTCTCCTGGCTCTGGTCTTCTGTAGGTCTGCTCTGATTAATTTGTCATTTAGCACTTTGTGTATGTGGCAGGTGTCCAAAGGTGAGTCCCCACGCTAACATCATTTACATTATACCCAAAGTATACTGATGCCAAAATATTGCATGAATCAAATATATCACTGGGTGAAAACATTCGCTCTGTATTCTATCAAGGATTTTAATCCTATAACTGAATGAGTCCTGCTTAAAAAAATAATGAACGCTAATAATGGATTATGGACATATTGAATAGCAGTGGTTTGACAGAATAATTCCTTAAATATACGGCCACTTATGTGATCCTGACAGGTCTTTGAACCTCTAAACCTCAGTTACCTTCTCTGCAAAATGCAGAGGCACTCAATAAATCGTTGCTGCTGCAATTACTGTGACTGTGGTCTTATTTGCATAATTATGGTAACTGTCATTCTCAAAGCACTTTTACATTCATTATTCATTCATCCAACAAATATTCATAGAGGGTCTACCAAGTGCCAGGCACTGGGTAAGCAAAGGAAAAATGGATCAAGGGCTCACTGGGTTCACAGAGTCATTGGAAAGCACTTTGCGATCGAATAATACCAAAAGTGTACCAAGGGCCACCCCAAATCGTGCAGGGTCAAGGGACCCTGACATCACTCACGGGCCATGCCCTGGAACAGGAGCTTCACTTAACTTTATCACACTAGTGTCTCAGAGCAAACCCCGAGGGTAGGCTGGGCAGGTGTGGTCACCTACATTTCACAGATGAGGGCCCTCCATGGTCACACAGCCCGGCTTGGACCCCCTGCTCCTGTCGCGGCTGCTGCTCGGTGACCTGAGCCGGGCCTCTCTCCGAGCAGGGAAGGAGGAGATGCTGAGCCAGCGGGACTACGAGTCGGCTTCGCTGCAGGAGGTGCGGGCGCTGCTGCGGCGCCACGAGGCCTCTGAGAGCGACCTGGCGGCGCACCAGGACCGCGTGGAGCACATCGCTGCGCTGGCCCAGGAGCTCAAGTAGGCGCAGATTGCCACCGGGCAGCCCGGGGTGACCGCGCCCCTACCTGGCTCCACCCCTTCTCCCTGCTCCCATAGCCCTCCAGACCTTTTGCTTTCCCTGGTTTGGTAACCCTGCCTTGGTACTCATGTCCTTCCCCGTCACCACTTACTCTGCCCTCCTCCTGTAACCCTCTCCCCATCTCCAGACCCCGCTCTGCTACCCACGTTCTTCCCACACTGGCGCTCGACCTGCCCCCAAACCTGGCAGCTCCCTTCAGCTTCAGGCAGGCCCAATCCTCACCAGCAGCCCGGGCCTTGTGCCACCTCTTGGAAACCGGCCCCCGAAACTCCAGGCCCTGCCCCTCCACCCAAGCTCCTCCAGGGACTGGAGCTGAGGACCCCCTTCTCCCAGGAATGCGCTGGGAAGCCCCTGCTCTAGGAAAGCCCCGCTTCGCCCCCACCTCCCCTGGCTCCCTTATGCCTTCACCACCACTGTGCCCAGGTTCCAGCCCCTGGAGGGCAGTCAGGAAGAAATCTGGGCTGGAGTCTGGCCCCAAAGTTGCCCCCCTTCCTGCCCCCAGTGATCTAGACTACCACGAGGTGGCCTCGGTGAACAGCCGCTGCCAGGCCATCTGCGACCAGTGGGACAACCTGGGCACGTTGACCCAGAAGAGGCGGGATGCGCTGGAGGTGAGGTTGGGGGCCAGGGAGGTGGAGGCTGGACACTGGAGGAGGTGAGAGGGCCTGCTGGGCAGGCTGCTGACTGGCCGTCCCTGTGGCCCCTAGCGGATGGAGAAGCTCCTAGAGACCATCGACCAGCTGCAGCTGGAGTTTGCCCGGCGGGTAGCGCCCTTCAACAACTGGCTGGACAGCGCCGTGGAGGACCTGCAGGACGTGTGGCTGGTGCACTCGGTGGAGGAGACCCAGGTGGGCACAGGGGTTCCAGGTGTGGGGCGGTGGGATGAGATGACAGGGAAGCGGCCTGTTTCTGTCAGCCACCCCTTTGGGCTCCTGGGGAATGGGGGGCCAGAGAAAAACCCCAGTTCCCGAGTGCTGGGAGACGGAAGGCCTGGGTTCTCCTGCCACCGCTGCCCTGGCCCCACTGGATGGCCCAGAGCACGCTGCTGCCCTTCGTTGCTGCGGGAAGTAGGGGCGCTGGTTGATGCTTCCTGCCTGCCCTCCCCAGAGCCTGGTGACAGCACACGAGCAGTTCAAGGCAACGTTGCCCGAGGCCGACCGAGAGAGGGGAGCCATCCTGAACATCCAGGGTGAGATCCAGAAGATCTGCCAAACATACGGGCTGCGGCCCAGCTCCACCAACCCCTACATCGCCCTCAGCCCGCAGGACATCAACACCAAGTGGGACACGGTCAGTGCCACCTGTGGCCTTTCCCTGCCTCCCCCCACTCAGATGCATTCTAACCACCCTGATCTGTAAAATGGCCGTAACAGCAGCATTTTCCTGTGAGGCGTGATTTTTTCTTTCTTTTTTTTTGGCTGCGTTGGGTCTTCGTTGCTACGCGCGGGCTTTCTCTAGTTGCGGCGAGTGGGGACTGCTCTTCATTGTGGTGCGCGGGCGTCTCATTGAGGCGGCTTCTCTTGTTGTGGAGCACGGGCTCTAGGCACGCGGGCTTCAGTAGTTGTGGCTCGCGGGCTCTAGAGCGCAGGCTCAGTAGTGGTGGCGCACATGGGCTTAGTTGCTCCGCGGCATGTGGGATCTTCCCGGACCAGGGCTCGAACCCATGTCCCTTGCATCGGCAGGCGGATTCTTAACCACTGTGCCACCAGGGAAGCCCCTGTCAGGCCTGACTGAAGCAGAATTAGATCCGGTGTGTGGACATCCTTTATAAAACAATCTAAGTTCATTAAGAATGATGTCATGGGCCCCATTTTGCAGACGAGGAAACGAGCCTAGAGAGGCTGAGTGCTCAGAGCTTGCCCCCCACAGAGCCCTGAGGCCTTGGTTCAGAGCGGCAGGAGCAGTGTGAGGGGCTGGAGCCCATCTCCCACTCCCAGAGCTGCCCCTGGCACAACCAGCCTCCCTCCCAGGTCCTAAAGCTGGTACCCAGCCGTGACCAGACGCTGCACGAGGAGCTGACAAGGCAACAGGTGAACGAGAGGCTCCGGCGGCAGTTTGCAGCCCAGGCCAATACCGTCGGGCCCTGGATCCAGGGGAAGGTGGAGGTAAGGCTGGGATCATGAAGCCAGCCCGGGGGAGTAGGGCCAGGGCTGGGCCACCGGCAGCTGGGAGCCCTCATTCTGCCCGGCTCCCCCTGCAGGAAGTGGGGCGCCTGGCAGCGGGAATGGCCGGCTCTCTGGAGGAGCAGATAGCGGGGCTGCGGCAGCAGGAGCAGAACATCATCAACTACAAGAGCAACATCGACCGGCTGGAGGGTGACCACCAGCTGCTGCAGGAGGGCTCGGTGTTCGACAATAAGCACACCGTCTACAGCATGGAGGTGGGATCACACCCGCTCAGGACAGAGGAGAGGCGGCAGTGGCTGGGGAAGCCTGGGGCAGCCACAGCTGGACACAGCACATCTGCCCCAGGGGTTCCCCAGTTCAGCATGGCCAGGTCCCCCAATGTACTTGTGGGGATACTGAGACCCAGCGAGTGAAAGTGACCTGGCCAGTCACAGAGCAGTCTAAACCCAGGCCTGGATTGGCCATGGCTGGTTGATCAATACATAATACATAATAAATCACCAAACTTTAAGGCAGGAAGGGCCACTGGACGTCACTCTGTGGAAACTCCAGATGGGGACAGAGGCCCAGCAAGGGGGAGGACTTGTCCAGGGTCATACAGTGAATTGGGGGTGGAGCCAGACCTAGTGGCCAGGCACTGGCCACCCACTGACCCAGCCTGTTTTCTGCTTTCCCAGCACATCCGTGTGGGCTGGGAGCAGCTGCTCACCTCCATTGCCCGCACCATCAACGAGGTGGAGAACCAGATACTGACCCGAGACGCCAAGGGCCTGAGCCAGGAGCAGCTCAACGAGTTCCGGGCATCCTTCAACCACTTTGACCGGGTCAGCAGGGGCTTAGCCCTGTGCGGTGGTGGACTTAGGGGCAGCGGGGGGGCGGGTGTTGGGGACTGAGCCTGACACGTGCTCCCTCACTACAGAAGCGGAATGGCATGATGGAGCCCGACGACTTCCGGGCCTGCCTCATCTCCATGGGCTACGACCTGGTGAGCGTCCCCCAGCCGCGTCCCAGCCATCCCACCTGTGCCGTGTCCCTTCCACATCACACATGACCTCATTTCCTCCTCACCCACCCCCTGGGGCTGGGGAGAATTATCCCATTTCACACAGGGGCTACCAAAGGCTCAGAGAGGTAAATTAACTTGCCCAAAGACACTAGATTTGGACCTTGTTCTGTGTGACTCCAAAGCCTGAGCTTGCAACGTTTCTACATCACAGAAACAGCACTACAGAGAGGCCCAGGAAAAGGTCAGGACCGACGGGCAGCAGGGGGCACTGCCATGGGCAGGAAGCACTGCCGCGGGCAGGAAGCAGAGCACAGCCTAGCAGAAAGGATTTCCCAGACCTAGAGCTAAGGCTGCAGCGGACGGTCTATGGAGAAAGGGGGCACCTTGTCACTGGAGCTGTCAGGCCAGGGGGACACCAGGAGCCCTCCTGGCTTAAGCACCCCCGGGCACGGTGCCCGGCCTCTAACCCTGCAGGGGGAAGTGGAGTTTGCTCGAATCATGACCATGGTGGACCCCAACGCAGCTGGGGTCGTGATCTTCCAGGCCTTCATCGACTTCATGACCCGAGAGACAGCCGAGACTGACACGGCTGAGCAGGTTGTGGCCTCGTTCAAGATCCTGGCGGGAGACAAGGTGAGTCCCTGGCGGTGCAGGGGGCTGGCGGGCGGGGGCAGGGAACAGGACCTGTGGGCCCTCAATCCCTCTTCTTCCCCAGAACTACATCACGCCTGAGGAGCTGCGGCGGGAACTCCCAGCTGAGCAGGCCGAGTACTGCATCCACCGCATGGTGCCCTACAAGGGGGCCGGGGCTCCAGCTGGAGCCCTGGACTATGTGGCCTTCTCCAGTGCCCTCTACGGGGAGAGCGACCTCTGACCTCGACCCCTGAGGTTCTCTATGCAAGTCCGGAGAGAGGGTGCTTCCTCTGGCTGATCCCATCCATCCCTCGGAGCAAGGGCCCTAGAGAATGACCGGCCAAGTGTTTCTCAATAAAAAGCCATAGTGGGCCTCTCTCCATCTCCTTTTGCTTCCTGAAGCAGAAGCTGGGCCCTCAGGCTTCTGGGCAGGACCAGATGCCTGACCTTGACCCTCCTCCAGGGGTCCCCACCACCCCTCCTTGCCCTCAGGGTCTGACATTCACACCACACTGGGGTCCAGGACACCTCTTTATTGTGTTAGAAAAGGTTGGTTACAACAGTTTCTCTAGACATGGAAGGCAACACTGTCCCCAGATCCAGGGGGGACCAGAAAATTTACAGCATCAGAGGAAAGCCGGGGCAGGAAGCCAGAGCCTACAGAGGACAAAGCTGGCTTTAAGACCAGAATATTTTCTTCCCCCTGCTCCTTACCCGAGCCCAGGGTTCTTGCCCCAGCTTTGGCTGCCAAGACATCATCCTTCACCCCAAGATCCTCCTAGCTACCACAATTCAACAAAGGTGCAGTTGGGGAACTTCAGGGTGGGAGTAGGGGCTGTGCCCCTAGCCCAGTGGCCTTTGCTCACCCTGAGGTACCTGGTGCCCATCCCTCAGCCAGCTGTGCCTCCTGGGGAGGGGCCTGGTCATGCAGGTCAGGCAGGGGAAGGGGCTGCTCTGGTCAGCACCAGGCCCTGAGCTGGTGCGCCTCAGTCCACCACTGCTGAGCTGGCCATGATGTTCACACCACAGGCCCCGGAGCCACGGTGCAAGTAGTAGTAACCCTGGGAGAGAGGGGGCGTGGGTGAGGGCACTGGGGCAGGATGGGGGCTGGAGGGCTGGGGCCAAGCAGGCGACACTCACCTCCTCACCCCAGTCAGTGCCCCAGCTGTTCTTGATGGCCCAGAAGGGAGTGGCAGAGCCTGGGAGCAGTGCGGAGAGCAGGGGGTCAGGGCCCCAAGCACTTTGCACTCTTCAAACATCTGCTGTGGGCCTACTGTGTGCCAGGTACTAGGAAAAGAGCGGAAGGCAAGACAGGCCCACCTACCACGCTCCTGGAGACCTGGTGCGGCTCTGGGGTTTGGGGAGGACACCCCCACCCGCCTCTAGCAGGGTATCCATTCATAACACCTCAACCTCCCAGTGCCTTGGCTTTCCCATTCATAGAGAGGACGGATGATCCTGCCTGGCCCATAGCCCGAGGCAGAGGTAAGGACAAGGTTCCTCGGCGTTCCCCTGATGCCCCCTCCAGAGGTCCTGAGATGCTGTGGTCCAGCCTCTGCCTGTGACCTGGGGTGGATGGATGGGCAGAGCAGGGTCAGCGGAACTCACGGTTGCCGTAGCCCACGAGCAGCACAGCGTGGTCGATGAGCCAGGGGCTGCAGAGGGGCCGCAGTGGGTGGGAGATCCCGTGGCGGTAGAACTGAGGGGGAGAATACAAGTAGGGGGCCAGCTCTGAGAAGTGGGGGAGGAGTCAGCAAGAACTGGAGCAGGAGCAGTGAGGCTGGGGTCCTACCTGCATGCCAAAGGCGTTGATGGCGACGGAGATGGGGCCCTTCTTGGCCAGCCAGGCCGCCAGCTCTAAGACAGAGGAGGGGCAGTGTCAGGGGCACCCAGGCCCCAGCCCCACCTGGCCTGTCCTCACCCCCTCCCTCACTCACTTTGCTCATTCTGGCTCAGCTCCACTGAGTCGTTGATGTAGACCTTGGCCTTCTCTGCAGAGAAGCTGCAGGTCTGCAAGTGGCCGCGGTAGCTGTAGTCGTCCTCTGTCTCCAGCCCTCCTGGGGAATGGCGGGGGGCAGATCGGGGGTTAGAGAAAACGGCCCCAGTTCACAATACTCACCTGCTCCCAGCCAGGGGCTGTGCTAAGCCCCTCCTACACAAGGCCTCACATTCTCTATCCACCCCCAGCGACAGGCCATCCTCTCTGAGGGAGGCCTCGTTCTAGAGGTGACACAACTGAGGCCCAGAGGGATGGGGGAGCCACCAGTGAGAAATGTGGCAGAGATGGAATCCAGCTCCCAGCTTCTGACTCCTCACTCGTCCCAGCGTTCCTGGGCCTCCTGACCTTGGCTTGCTTGTCCGGCCCTGACAGTTTGCTCCCAATCTGGCCCAGACCCCCGCCAGATTCCCTCACCAATCTTGGTACAGCCACCTCAATCCCTCAGCCCTCATTTTCCTGCCACTGCGACCCACTGCTCAACTGAATCGCCAATTTAGGACAATGCCTCCTCTCAGGGGTGAGGTGTGCTGCTCCCCGCTTTAGCAGCATTATAGAAATACAGACTGCCAAGCAGTGAAAATACCGAGACCCCCTGCTGTGCACCAGGGACTTTACAGACATTTCCTCACTTGACACTTAAGATCCTACAAAGTGGGCATGAGGAGCCCCATTTCCCAGGTGAGACAACTGAGGCTCTGAAAGAGCTGACCTGCCCAAGGTCTTCAGCCAGTAAGGGTCAGCATTGAGACCTGAACCCAGTTCACGTGACTGCCACGCTCCTGTCTCTCCCCTCCCAAAGTGACTTCTTGTGGAGGGAGCCGGGGCTCCCGCTGCCCCTCCTGAAGCCCATGACTGCGTACCCAGCGTCCTTATGGCCGAGTAGGCGCTGGAGGGCAAGCCACCCAGGCAGGCCTTGTCCACCTTGTCACAGTCCACGAGCTCTAGGAGACACAAGGCTGGTCCCGAGGAGCCCTCCGGAGGGGCTGGGCTGGGGGCGGGGCGGGCAGAGCAGGGTGCTCACCCTGCTCAGAGAGGGAGAGCAGGGCCCCTCGTTTCAGGAACCACTGGCCCTCCACGTTGCCCGTGACTGAGAAGGCCCAGCAGGAGCCGCACATGCCCTGCGAGAGACAGGGAGAGTCAGGGCTGGGTCCCTTCCAAACGCAGTCCTCATGTCCCACCCTCACCTCTTGGGGGTCCAACCTGGTCCTTGACTTTGGTGACAGCCCCCTTACTCCTCCAGTCCCACTCAGGTGGAGGAAGGTAAGGGATGGACTGGGCCAGGCGCATCTTCTTGCCAGGCTCCTCTTTTAGGAGGGGATTCAGGTAGATGGTGCGGAACTCCTCCTCTGTGGGCAGGGGATGGGAAAAGAGTATTCTAAGCCAGTCCTGACCAGGGGCCTTGGGAGCAGGCCCTGTCTCTTCCAGGTACCATGATGGCTCTGGCCACCACCCCTACCTGTAAGGTCACTGAACTTGGTGACCCCATACCGAGCTGTGCCACGGTCCAGGGCCTGGATCTTCTGCGCTCGCACCATGTTACTGGCAAAGACGGACATGCGCCACCTGGCTTCTGAGGAACAAGGTGTAGAAGAGAGGCTTGGGCCCCAGGCAGATCATAAAAGGAGAGGTGCTTGGGGATAAGAGGCAGAGGTTTCCCTGGGGAATGGTAAGCTCTGGATCAGGCCGGAAGCTTATTTCAAGAAGGGCAGAACCCTGGGGTGGGTGAGGGTAGGGGGCCAGACCTGCAAGTGATAATAATGGGGCCAAACCGGGGTGATGACTTCCCAGGTATGAAGGCAGAACCGAAATGGGCTCCAGAGGACATCCTGAGACAGGAGGTTGTGGGAAAAGGCCACCATGCCAGGGGTCCTCCAGCAGAGAAAATCTGGCCTTTGCCCCATCCCACTCTAGCCAGGATGATGGAGACCTATGGTTTCTGACCAGGAAAATCAGATGGGAGAAGGGGCCAGGTGCCTGAGACGGCTGCCAAGTCCTGGGAGGCTGAGCAAGAAGTTGGGGATTTAGGGGCCCTTGAAAGGAGGCACTGCCCCTTGTGCCCTTCCCCTCTCCCACACCAAGGTGCCAAGTTGGGGGGAAGGTCCTGATCTGATCGGGACAGGTACAGCCAAGGCTAGGTCCTCACCCTCCTTCGTATCATATGTCCGGTTATAGGTGGTGACAAAGTCCTTGAAGATTGAAGCCATCTTCACAGAAAAGTCCTGGAAAGGCAGAGGGGTCTTTACAAGGCGTCCTTCTCAGAATGACCCGGGAGCCCCAGGCCAGGGTGAGGGGAAGAGAGGGAATATAAGGCAGCAGCCAGTTCCCCAGACAAACAGGTTCCTCACCTGGGGCAGGGGATCCTTGTTCAACAGTGGAAGGAATGAACTGAAAGTCTCATTTTTGTCATCTGGAGAGGGTTGGAACAGAGAAGCATCAGGACTGACCCCTGAGCGAAGTCTGACCTGAGCTATCCCAGCATCCCTGGGCTAACCCAGCACCTGTAATCTTGGTATCCACTGGGCCACAGTCCCGCCTCAGCAGCATGTGTTTCCCCAGCTCATTCAGGACTTCAAAGCTGCAAAGCTGGAGGAAGAGGAGTAAGCCCGTCGCGGGGCTGGGACAGGAGCAAGGCCTTGGCAAGACGGAGCCGGAGGGTCCCCCAATGAGGACCACCTCCAAGGCAACCATCCCCATAGGGGATAGCGAGGCACAGTACGGGAGTGAGCACCCAGACACCCTCCCTTTTACAGCATCTTGGTCTCTGCCCTTCCAGGCCTGGGGAGTGACTCACGGTGGGGTAGCTGCGGCCTCAGATCCCTCCCTCTAGACTTGACCGATCATCCCAACTACTGCCAGACTCAGTCTGGGGGCAGGGTATCGCAGGAACCCCATCACTCACCAGGGTTTTCTTGGACACAGGGAGCTGGCACACCGTGGGGTCGTTGCAGGGCGGCTCCACCAGGGTCGCCTTCAGGGAGTACAGCGACCCCTGGCCCGCCTGGATGGGGGGGGAGGGGGGCGCCGTGAGGCGGGCACAGCCACTCTCTCCTCAGTCCGGCCTTCGTGGGGCTCACAGCCCCACCGTGCCGTTCCCCTTCCCAATCCCTAGAGGTCCAACGCCCCCATCCCAAGTCAGGCGTCCAACGTCCCAGCCCCAAGTCTACCCCAAAGCTCCCAGCCCTCGGACGAGAGCCCCGCTCACCCCGCACCAGCCCCCCACCCGCCGCCGCCGCCGCCGCCGCCGCCCCCAGCGCGTCCTCACCCGGCGGACGCGACCGCGCACGACCCTCAGCGCGGCCCGCGTCCTGGCAGCCCGGCCGCGGTTGTACATCTCTAGGGCGAAGCGGGCGGGCTCCAGCAGCTCCGGGGACGCCAGCTCCCAGGCCTGCGCGCCGGCCGCTCGGGGCTCGTTGGGGGCCGGAGTGGCGCCCGGGAGCAGCCCCAAAAGCAACAGCAGCTGCAGCCAGGGCGCCATGGCGAGGGCGAAGCCGGCGTCCCGTCCTCACGCTCTGACAGACGCGCCGCCCAACCGACCGGGCGGAGCAGCCCGCGGCCGGGGGGATCGGGGGTGTTGGGGGGCGCCCTGGGGGACCCTCCCTCCGCCCCTCCCTCCGCCCCTCCCTCCGCCCCTCCCTCAGCTCCAGGGCGGCGGGGTGCCGGCCAATGGGCGCCGGCTGGGGGCGCCTGCGCGCTCGCTTATTCACGTGAGGCTCATAGGGCGCGCTGGCTGTGCGGGCAGCCTGGCGTCAGTCCCGCGCTGACTAACGCGTCCTTGCACCAGCCGGGTCTGGGGAGGGGTGGCCCCAGCCGCAGCCTTGAAGTAATCTTCTTACGTCTTGGAGCTGCTGTTTGTGTAGCAGGGAAGAGCCAGTTCTGACTCCCTGTTGGATCTGTTTCTTTTACTTTAACCTTTGCTTTTCGTTGCTTTTGTTATTATAATCACTGTCTATAGCTGTGAGCATCCTGCCACAGGGAACCCTGCCCCTCTGCCTGCTAAACTAAAGTGCCTTTGTTCAGCTCACAGAGAGACATTCTGACACTGTCCATCTGTGAGTGGCTGCACAAAAGAAGAGATTAACACATCCCCTCCTATTTTGCAAGATAAGTGGCGTTTTTACTTTACTTCCTCACCTCCTCCCCATCTCTGTTCTATAAAAGAAACTGGCATCCAGACCCCGATAAGATGGTTTTTTGGGGACCCTAGTCCACCATCTTCTCAGTCTGCCGGCTTTCTGAATAAAGTCGTTTTCCTTGCCTCAACACCTCGTCTCCCGATTTATTGGCCTGTCGTG
Source organism: Balaenoptera musculus (assembly GCF_009873245.2). Lineage (NCBI taxonomy): Eukaryota > Metazoa > Chordata > Mammalia > Artiodactyla > Balaenopteridae > Balaenoptera > Balaenoptera musculus. The sequence goes on from NC_045792.1 coordinate 104,098,856, forward strand.
CGGCGAGCAGGGCAAGCTTGGACTCGGTAACATTTGGGGAGGAGAAAGGATGCTGGCCTGAGAATAAAAATAACTAGCATTACAAAAAACTAGAATATACAAATCAATTTTCACTGCAAAGTAAAGGAGCTGTTACAGTGGAGGATTACTGGACTGAATGTCAATATTATGACATAGTATGAGTGTGTTTCATGTTTGGTAATTGCAATCATTGTTGCTTTTGTTGTGGTCATCCATGTACAATGCTTGGTGTCAGTCTATTTATGTCTTGTAAAAATAAAATACAGTGTGTGTGTGTGTGAATTAAAAAAAAAATAAAAAAAAATAACTAGCATTTATTGCATGCTTATTATACATGTTATATGCCATCTCCCTTTAATCTTTGTAGCAATCCTGTGAAGCAGATGTTATTATCCCCGACTTATAACTGAGAAAATACAGGTTTAGGGAGATTAAGTGGCTTGCCAAACATCTGCTCTAAGTGAAAGAGCTGGACTTGAACCCAGAGAGCTGGCTTCAGAGCTTGAGTTCACAGCTCCACCAGCTCTTCGAGGCCCCTCTTCTCATCAGCAAAATGGCAGCTAAAATTCCCTGCACTGGTGCTGCCTCAGGCTGTCATGGGGATCAAACACAAACTTGCGAAAGTGCACAGGGTTGGGACCGTTCTTTTGTTCCACCAAGCACTCACCACTGTGTTCAAGGCCTAGCAAGAGGAAGCATGAACAGATACACTAGGCATAGTGCTGCCTATTCGGAGCTCCCAGTCTAGTGGAGAGAGATGAGAAAAAGGAATTTTCCTCCCAGATGTTACCAGCTGGGGGACAGGAAACAGGGAAGAGAGTTTTTAAGGGAGTTGGGGAAGCCCCAGAAGTGGGTAGAGGGTTAGTTTGGGCATGGAGAGTGGGGAGAGCAGGTCCTAAAGATCATCCGGTCCACACCTGACTTCTTTTGGTAGCAGAGGGCTATAGAGACGAAGTGACTTTCAGCTACTCAAAACTGAGTGCTGGAGCCAGACCAGAGTCAGCTCCAAGCTCCCAGCTGATGTCTGAGAGGGGAGGGCCTGAGGGAGCCCAGCAGTGGCTGATCTCTGCTTGTGCCCTCCCCAGTTGCAGCTCTTCGGGACTCCCTTTGTCTCTCTTACAGGAGACAGTCCCAGGTCCTTAATCTGGCTCCTAAGGCCCCCTCCAGGCCCAGAAGCACCTTGGCCGTCACCTTGTGCTGTGCACTTGACACTCCAGTCTCATTCTGTTTGCAGAAGTTCAAGCTCTTGCGCACCCTGGAAGCTTCACATTGCTCTTCCCTTGGCCAAACTCCCAGAAACCTTTCAGCTTTCGGTTTAGAGGACAATTCCTCAGGAAGGCACCCCTGACCCACCCCTGAAACAGGAGGGAAGGGGGCAGGGCACAACCTTTGAAAGAATGACACAGCCCGAGGACATGACATAAACTGATCAGAACCAAATGGGTCCAAGATGGCAGACAAGTCGACTTCCACTAGACCTTGAGCCTCAGTATACACTCACTGTAACACGTCAGCAAGCTAAATGACACACCTACAGGCGCCGTGACACTTCCAAGCCCAACCGTAAGGATCAAAAAGTGGGCGGTGGCCCAATTCCTGGAAATCACCACCCCTTCCTGAAATAGCTAGAATACTCCTCCCACTCATTAGCCTAAGAAATTACCCACCCTTATAAAAACTGACAATGCCATACCCTGGTGCCTTTCTCACCTTCTGAGGTGGCCCACACTCTGTCTGTGGAGAGTGTTTCTCTCTTAATAAATCCACTTCTTACCTGTCACTTTGTCTCTCACTGAATTCTTTCTGCAATGAGACATCAAGAACCTGAGCTGCATTAAGTTCTGAAAGCAGGTGTGTGCTCTCAGTTGGAAGACCAAGGCTTTTGGTCGGTTTTGAGTCCCGGCTGCGTGGGTTCGAGTCCCAATCTGAGGTGCATGGTTTCACCCCCACTGACCCTGGCTGAGCTCAATGCCACTGCCTCTGTACTCCTAGACTCTTAGCCCCCTGAACTTCCTCCTCCTGAAAGGTCTAGCAATTTCTAAGGCCCAGCAGAGGCAGTGAGACTTTTCTTAGATCTGGGTTTCCAGAGATCCACATTGCTGTCATATTTCACCTTCGTGGGAAACAGTCATCTTCCCCAAAGTCTGTTCCTTGGACACTGGAGCCACCTGACAAGTGTCTGGGGGAAAGGGTGCCTCATTTTCTCATCAGAGCGAGGGAAGAGCGCATACTTGTAATTCACAAACGAAAGGGAGGAATTTTTTTTAAGTCACACATATGTTATCTCAGGCAATTCTCACAAAAATCTTCAAGAGAGAAATTGTACAATTACACATGAGGAAAGTGAAGCCAGGGGCATGGCAACATTCAGGAGCTGAGCTGAAAAGAGGGAGGCAGCAGAGGAGACTGGGAAGAAATGGACATTGAGAGAGAAGGAAGTCTGAGAGGATGAGGTCAAGAAAGTAGAAGAAGAGAGTGGATTTCAAGAAAGAGGAAGTGGCTGGCTGTGTCAAATGCCACAGAGAGGGCAAGTAAGATGAGGAGACAGAAGTGACCTTGGGATTGGGCAACATGTAGGTCATGGGGGACCTCATTAAGAGTGGTGAGTTGGGGGCTTCCCTGGTGGTGCAGTGGTTGAGAATCTGCCTGCCAATGCAGGGGACACGGGTTCGAGCCCCGGTCTGGGAAGATCCCACATGCCGCGGAGCAACTAGGCCCGTGAGCCACAACTACTGAGTCTGCGCGTCTGGAGCCTGTGCTCCGCAACAAGAGAGGCCGCGATAGTGAGAGGCCCGCGCACCGCAATGAAGAGTGGCCCTCACTTGTCACAACTAGAGAAAGCCCTCGCACAGAAACAAAGACCCAATACAGCCATAAATAAATAAATAAATAAATAAATAAAACCCAAAGGTAAAAAAAAAAAAAAAAAAAAAAAAAAAAAAAACCTGTAAAAAAAAAGAGTGGTGAGTTGGGAATTCCCTGGTGGTCCAGTAGTTGGGACTCCATGCTTCCACTGCCAGGAGTCCAGGGTTCGATCCCTGGTGGGGGAACCAAGGTCCTGCATGCCTTGGGGCACAGCCAAAAAGCGTGTTTTTAAGATGAGAGACACTAGAGTATGCTTATGAGTTGATGGAATAGAAAGGGAGATATTGATGATTCAGGAGAGTGAGGGGAGAATTGTAGGAACCAAGAGTTTGAAAGGAGAGGGGTGGTGTATCAGTTCTCTATCGCTGTGTGGAGCATTATCACAAAACGAATGGCTAGGGCTGCAGTCTCATTGGAGGCTGGACTGAGGAAGGATCTGCTTCCAAGCTCACGGGGCTGTTGGCAGCACTCAGCTCCCTGTGGGGCCTCAGACCTGGGGCCTCAGTTGTTTGCCGGCTGATGGCTGTCTGCCACCCTCAGCTCCTTGCCATGTGGACCTTCCCAACACGGCTGCTTGCTTCCTCAAAGCGGGTAAGGGAAAGCGAGGATATTAAAGTCTTGTCTAATATAATCACACACGTAACCACTTGTATCAATCACCTCTGCTGTTTTCCTTTCCTTTTTTTTTTTTTTTTTTTTACTATTTATTTATTTATTTATTTTTGGCTGCATCGGGTCTTAGCTGCGGCACCCGGGATCTCTTGTTGCGGAGTGTGGGCCCCTCTCTAGTTGTGGCACACAGGCTCTCTAGTTGTAGTGCTCAGGCACCAGACCATGTGGGCTCAGTAGTAGTGGTGCGCAGGCTTAGTTGCCCCATGGCATGTGGGATCTTAGTACCCTGACCAGGGATTGAACCCGTGTCCCCTGCATTGGCAGGCGGATTCTTAACCACTGCGCCACCAGGGAAGTCTCAGACTTCTGCTGTTTTCTGCTGGCTAGAAGCAAGTCACAGGTCTCTCCCATACTCAAGGGGAGGGGAGAGGGTTACACAAAGATGTGAACACCAGGAGGTGGGGATCATGGGGCCCACCTTAGAGGTCTGTCTTCATGCGTGTTCCCCAGAAGAGAGCCCAGTACACAAAAATATTAACAACAGTAAAAATAATGTCTAACATTTAATGAGCACTAACTACACGCTAGGCACTCAGCATTCTCAGTACATGCATATGTATTAGCCCACTAAACCCCACAACAACCCCACAAAACAGCTGTGATGCAGATAAGGAAACTAAGGCAACAAGAGATTCAGTTACTTGCCCAAGTTGTAGAAAGGGTGAAGATGGAAACAGCAGGGTTTGAATCCAGTTCTAATACAGATAGAGATTCTGCTTCTCAAACTGGCCTCTGCAGACCCCGGGGTACAGGAGGGGTGCCATTTAAAGCCAGAGGATAAACAGAGCATTGTTCCCCCAAGTAAGCTCAATGAACTAAATAGATCAGCCACCGGAGTTCCCTGGCCGTCCGGTGGTTAGGACTCTGCGCTTCCACAGCAGGGGGCACGGGTTCGATCCTTGGTCTGGGAACTAAGATCCCGTAAGCCATGCGGTCAAAAAAAAGAAGAGAAAAAAAAAAAATAGATCAGTCACCCAGTGGCCAGGGGGTGTGGAGTGAGGAATGGGGGAGTAGTTGACAATGCAATGCATGGTCCCGGCTTCTGCTTCAGTAGGTCTAGGTAAGGAACTTGGAATATGTGGGTGAATCTTAGAAATATTTATGTTTGAAAAGTATGCCCTTATATGTCAATTTCTACACTGAGATGAAGTTTATTTTAAATTTATTTTCTATTGGAACGTCCCCCAAATATTAGGGATGGTGTGCAAAATTTACAGTATTTTTTTTTTTTTTTGGCCGTGCCAAGTGGCTTAAGGGATCTCATTTCCCTGACCAGGGATTGAACCCAGGCCATGGCAGTGAAAGCGCCAAATGAATCCTGACCATCGGACTGCCAGGGAATTCCAGCAGCACTTCTTTAAAGACCTGAATTTTCAATGAAATGGTAGTTGCTTGCAGCTCATCCCTAGGTCCCAGGATAAGGGGTTGATTTCACCCTCTTCTGCCACTAAGGTTTGAGAAGGTCTGCATTTACACTGAAGCAAACGCTACCCAGAAATGAAAATGTCTAGGGGATGGCCCAACACCCTGGACCTGGCCAAATGGAACTTCCCTTTCTAGGACAAGGTAGGGCAAACAGCAGGGTTTCCTTCCGGGAATTTCACCTGATTTATGAAAATGGTAGTTAACAGCTGTATGGTCTGAATCCATTCCAGATCCCTCCAGCTCACCTCCTGACCTTTGGAAATGGTGGACAACTTCTAAAAATTTTACCCAGTAAGTGAAATACTTCAGTTTCCTAAGACTTGTTTCCCCAAGACTGAGAGGTAGGAGACAGTGAGGAGGGATTAGAAAAGAGGGCAAAATCACAGGCTTTAGAGTCAGACTGACTGACTAACTTTTAATTCTGGTTTAGCCACTTCAAATTGGCTGTGTGGCTATGAGCAAGTTACTTTACTTCTCTGAGGCTATTTGCAGAAATAAGATAGAAATGTAGCTCATTCATTACCTCAGTTCTAGTCTTCTAGCAACAAACAAACAAACACTTGCAGAGAGAGTCCTAAAGGGTGGGATGAGAAGTGAGAGTGTGAAAGCCCAGGTCTTTGCGGTGGGGGGGGCGGGGGGAGGGGTGGGCTCGGAAAGAGGAGAAGGCCAGTTAAGCAAAGCTTAGGTGGCTAGGCTTTCACATACACCAGAGGTTTCAAGGGAGCTCTACTGTCCCTGGAAATTTGAATTTGGAAATATGTAGGGGCATTTTTGTCTTCACATTGATAGGGGCTCTTCTGGTCCTTAGTAGACAGGCGCCAGAGATGTTAGACATCCTTCAATGTTCAGGACAGTCCCACATAAAAGAATTGTTCCGTGTCCTGCACAGCTTTCTGATGTCCCACTGGTCATTTATGTAAGAGGAAAAACCTGTTTATAATTATCTGTGCCAAGAACCCTAACTCTGTTATATATGTAAACATGTAATATTATGTGCACAGTTATAGCGTACACTGAATTTTCCAGGAAGTCTACTAAAATGAAAATCCAGGGAAGAATTTTCCTTGTATGAGTTCAGATCTTTACAAAGGGCATTCACCATTTCAGAAGATCATGTCTCAGACTTCCCTGGCGGCGCAGTGGTTAAGAATCCGCCTGCCAAGGCAGGGGACACGGGTTTACGCCCTGGTCTGGGAAGATCCCACGTGCCACGGAGCAACTAAGCCCACGTGCCACAACTACTGAAGCCCGCACGCCTAGAGCCCGTGCTCTGCAACGAGAAGCCACAGCAGTAAGAAGCCCACGCACCGCAAGGAAGAGTAGCCCCCGCTCGCCACAACTAGAGAAAGCTCACATGCAGCAACGAAGACCCAACGCAGCTAAAAATTAATTAATTAATTAATTAATTTAAAAAAAGAAAAGAAAAAGATCATGCCTAGATCAGTATTTGGGGTGATCCCAGTTCACAATAATCACCTTGTTACGTCTTCCGATGTGATCCTGACTGAGCATGTACATGTGGAAATGCAGATTTCTTTAGCATAAATTGCTTTCATTTTCTTTTTACTTGATTTAAAAAATTATGTCGTTAGGTAGGATACTATCCATGAATTTTATTTAATTCATTTAACAAATATTGACCGAGTGCACAATAATGCATCAGGCACAATCCAGATGTTGGGATGTAAAGAGGGCATTGTAAAATATTTACTGTTAAAATGGCATGTTGGATCTGACAGAGTTGAGATCCATTGGTAGGCTGACCTGGGTTTTAATCCTAACTCCACCACCATCTACTATTATATAACCTGGGACACATCTTTTCACCTCTCTGAGCCTCCTTGTATTGATGCGTGTAGATTACAAGGGCTCATGCAGCTCCTCCTATCTGCTCATTGAATGGTAGCTGTCAACATTATTATTATGTTGATTGATTCCTTTATGGCACAGGTACAATAACACCATTTTATCATTCTCAAATAATTCCTCAAACTCCGTTGCCTAGCTATCTCTTTCTTTTGAGGCTCCTCATCTCCGTCCCACTCTGAGTTGTCCAAAATCCGCAGTGATTTACTTAGTCCGAAAGAGGCGCCGTGGGGCTGGTTTCTGAGGGTACTTCCTGCGGTCTGACCTCTTTCCCCACCTTGCAGGCAACTGAGGTCTGGAGTCCACTGCTCTTATGACTTATTACCACCACACGATGGCGCTGTTGAGGTTTGGTCCTGGACACTCCCAGGGTCTCGAGCCTGTAAAGAAGTTGAGGGGCGCTCTCTCCCTGCTCTCTCACCTCCCACCCAGCCACTTCCCTCAGGAATCCCACATCGCAGCATATGGCATCACTGTTCCCTCGGTTGTTCAGTCCACAGACCTGAAGCGTCCTTGTTTCTTCCCTTCCCTGCATGCTTCACATCTAATCCATCTTCAAGTGCTCTGGTTCCACCTCCCAATGTCTCCAAGAATCATCCACTTATCTGTATTCCCACAGCCATCGCTCATGGCCAAACCACCATCACTGCTGGCCTGGCTGGACCCACTCTTCCCTCCAATAATTCTCTCCACGCAGCAGCTAGAGGGACCTCATTAAACATAAACTGGATCAGGTTGTGGGCTGTGACGCACAGACCAGATTCTCCTTCAGGGATGGACTTGATGTCCAGCTACTGGCTCACTGCCCTCCGCTGTCAGCCCCTCAGGGCCTCGGCTGAAGAGTCATGCCCACTCCCCCAGGCAGCTGCATCTAATGACAAATCTGAAGGGTCATCCCAGCTTCAGAACTCCCTGCTGCGTCAGGGGAGGTGTCCATTGAGACTGCACGGCAGCTCAAATTCTCCCTCTGCTCAGTCTTGCCTCCCTCCCCTCTCTTCCCCTGGTGTTGATCCTGAGAGCACTCCTTAATGGACCTCCTGCCCACCAATCACCCTCTCTGAATCTGCTCCCCAGGGAGCCCAACCTAACTGGCGCTCTCCACTTAGAACAAAATCTCAACTCCGTACCATGGTCTGTACAGCTGGGCATCACCTGGCCCCTGCCCTCCTGTCTGAACTAATCTCGTGCTCTCTCACTGCCCCTCACTCAGCCCCTGCCACAGTGACCCTCTTCCTGTCCACAAGCTAAGTGCTTTCCAGGTTCAGGGCCTTTGCACTGGCTGTTCCCTCTGCCTGGAGAGACTCCCCCTGCTCTGTAGGGGGCAGGTTCCTTCCCAGCTGTCCTGTCTCAGCCTAAATGCTATTTCTTCAGAGTAAGGACCACCTCGTCTAAAGGAGCCCCCTCCCTCTCTCTCAGAACACTACATCTTTCAGCATCCATCATACCCTGTCCTTATTTTGCTTATTCCCACTGGACTGTTTTATTTTTGTTTGTTTCTTTTTTCTTTTTTTTTACATTTTTCTACAAATCATAATTTAAACAAGTTACATGAAGTCAGATAATTTCAAAAGCAAAACTATAAAATTTCTTTCAAAGAAATTTACAGCAAAATATTATTTGATGTGGGACATAGGTGCATTTGATCAGATGTGAGAAGATGTGGGGTGGGGACCCCAAAAGTCTGACAGACTAAGACCAACAAGGGTCAAAAAATGACATTGCCTTGGCCCTTAGTGGATTTACTGTAATATTTCTTCGATGATTTGATGGATGGATGGATGGAGATTCTGGGCCCCAAGTCTTGAGCCCAGACTCCCTTCCTAGAGGTGAATATATCTCAGAGACCATCTCTCAGCCTTGAGTGAGCAGCTCTGGTCCACTTCCAGGTCTCCCTGGCTGAATCATTAGGCCTAGGGTTAGGGTACTGACCTTCCCCACCTCCACCCCCAAGGGCTCTAGAGCTCCATGCATAAATTGATCCATATCCTCACTGCTTTGTGGCTAAGATCTCAGGCTGCAGCAGCTTCCGAGAGCCCCTGAAGATTCTTGTTACACCCTAATCCCAGAATGACCTCACCTCACTGTTGCATAACTCCTAGGAGTCATCTGATAACAGCAACAACAATAATAGTAACGCATAGCTAGTGCTTACTCCGTGCCCCGTGTTACACCCTTCATAGGAATTACCTTTTAATTTAGAAAGGTCATCTCCAAGTGATCTGAGGCCTTCAAGGTCCTGAAGGAGGAGAGGATGACATTTTAATAACTCCCTCAGTGGAACCCACTTAAATCTCTGCCTTAGCCAGCCAACAAGTTGTTATTTTGGGGAGTTTGGTCAGATGAGGTGTCGCGATTTAAAACCTGAAAATAGGGGTTTCCCTGGTGGCGCAGTGGTTAAGAATCCACCTGCCAATGCAGGGGACACGGGTTCGAGCCCTGGTCCGGGAAGATCCCACATGCCGCGGAGCAATTAAGCCCGTGCGCCACAACTACTGAGCCTGCGCTCTAGAGCCCGCGAGCCACAACTACTGAAGCCCGTGTGCCTAGAGCCCATGTTCTGCAACAAGAGAAGCCACCGCAGTGAGAAGCCCACGCACTGCAATGAAGAGTAGCCCGTGCTCGCCGCAACTAGAGAAAGCCCACGTGCAGCAACGAAGACCCAACGCAGCCAAAAATAAATAAATAAATAAATAATTTTTTAAAAAAGAATAAATTGGGTTACTTGTCTTTATTATTGAGCTGTAAGAGTTTTTTATATAGTCTAGATACAATTCCCTTATCGGATATGTGATTTGCAAATCTCTTTTCCCATCCTGTGGGGTGTCTTCCACTCTCTCGATGGTGTCCAGGGAAGCACAAGTTCTAAATTTTTATCTATCACTTATTAATTATAAGACCTTCAGTGAATAGCTCTGCTTCTCTGAGCATTTCTTCATCTGTAGGGTAAGCATATAGATGTCTTGCAGGGATGAGATGAGAGTACAATAAAACGAGGCACATAAAGCCCAGGTCCCAGGTCCCAGGGCTTGGTTGGGCTTGGACATAACCTACCTCCTCCTGAGCCTCTCAAGGCAGGAAGGAAGGCTCCAGGTCACGGGTGATCCACAGGCCTCTCCATTATTTCTACTCTCTCTTGAGGGCAGAAACCCTGTCAGCTTTGCTCATTCACTGCTTTCTCCTCAGTGCCTAAGCACAGCCATAGCTCATTGAATATGCGATAAATGAATGGGTGAAAAGGAGATGGAATTCCTTCCCCAAGGTCACAGGCAATGAACGGGAAATCTGGGACTTCTTTGTTTTGTTCTTTCTTCAAGTATTTTCTCTTCTTCTTTTTTTTAAAAAAATTTTTATTGGAGTATAGTTGATTAACAATGTTGTGTTAGTTTCAGGTGTACAGCAAAGTGGATCAGTTATACATATGCATATATCCACTCTTTTTTAGATTCTTTTCCCATATTGGTCATTACAGAGCATTGAGTAGAAGTTCCCTGTGCTATACAGTAGGATTTTATTTTATTTTATTTTATATTTTTCATTTCATTTTATTTTCTGGCCACACAGTAGGCAGGATCTTACTTCCCTGACCAGGGATGGAACCTGTGCTCCCTGCAGTGGAAGCACCAAGTCCCAACCACTAGACTGCCAGGGAATTCGTTATTTTATATATAGTAGTGTGTATATGTCAATCCCAGTCTCCAAATTTATCTCTCCCCCCCTTTCCCTCCAGTAACCATAAGTTTGTTTTCTACATCTGTGACTCTATTTCTGTTTTGTAAATAAGTTCATTTGTACCATTTATTTTAGATCCACATATAAACGATATCATATGATATTTGTCTTTCTCTGTCTGACTTACTTCACTCAGTATGACAATCTCTAGGTCCATCCATGTTGCTGTAAATGGCATTATTTTGTTCTTTTTTATGGCTGAGTAATATTCCATTGTACAATATGTATGTACTACATCTTCTTTATCCACTCCTGTTTTTTTTTTTTTTTAAATAAATTTATTTATTTTATTTTTTCATTTTTGGCTGTGTTGGGTCTTCGTTGCTGTGTGCGGGCTTTCTCTAGTTGCGGCGAGCGGGGGCTACTCTTCATTGCAGTGCGCAGGCCTCTCATTGCAGGGGCTTCTCTTGTTGTGGAGCACGGGCTCTAGGCGCATGGGCTTCAGTAGTTGTGGCACTTGGGCTCAGTAGTTGCGGCTCACGGGCTCTAGAGCGCAGGCTCAGTAGCTGTGGCGCACGAGCTTAGTTGCTCTGCGGCACGTGGGATCTTCCCGGACCAGGGCTCGAACCCGTGTCCCCTGCATTGGCAGGCGGATTCTTAACCACTGCGCCACCAGGGAAGCCCCACTCCTCTGTTGATGGGGGAAAGCTGGGACTTCTGACTCCCTAGCTGGGATACACCTGATGATGCCTGTCTCTGTCTGCTCAGGCTGCTGTAACAAAATACCACAGACTGGAGGCTTAAACAAACATTTATTCCTCAGTTCTGGAGGCTGGGAAGTCCTAAGTGAAGGTGCCAGCAGATCCAGTGCCTAGTGAAGGCCTTCTTCCTGGTTTGCCATTTGCTGATTCCTTGCTGTATCCTCACACGGTGGAAAGAGAGGGGGCTCTGGTCTCTTCTGCTTCTTATAAGGGCTGGGACCCCACTCTCATGATCTCATCTAACCCGAAATACCTCCCAAACTACCACTGAACACCATCACATATGAGTTTTGGGGGGGACACAAACATTTAGTCCATAGCAATGCCTAACTCAGTGGTATTAGGTGAACTTTGTATTTAGTGAATAATAGCTTTTATTTTAAAAAGTTTAGCTTTGGTAAAATTGTAAACAAATAATTCTTTTACATATTTTAGGTCCCAGATTGACCTAGAAAATTACAGTTTGTGATATTTGAGCAGTGACATAAGACATATGTATATAAGTATGCTGTTTAAAGATTTCCATCTTTAGCAAAATTTTTGTCCATCTAAGAAAAAACATTTGCCTCTGGATCTCCACTTGGATGCCCTGCAGGCGCATCAAACTTAACTTTTTCTTTCTTTCTTTTTTTTTTTTGGCCATGAAGTTTGTGGGATCTTAGTTCCCAGACCAGGGATTGAACCCGACCAGCCTGCAGTGGAAGCGTGGAGTCCTAACCACTGGACCACCAGGGAATTTGCAAACTTAACCTTTTCAGGGCTGAACTCATCATCTCCCCCCACTGCACTCCCACCAAACCCTCCATCCTCTCATTTCATGAAGGGCTCCACCAGAGGCCCAAGCCAGACACACAGGAGGACACAGAGGAGGTGTCCTTGACTCTCTACCCTCATTCCCCACAGTCAATCTTCACCAAACGCTGCCAACTTTGCCTCCTAAACACTCCATTCTGGCTCATCTTCCCACTGTGGCAGCCTCCACCCTTGTCTGCTAGCCTCCAACCCGCAGCCTCCTAACCCTCACCCGTGGGGCAGCCAAATGTCACTCCTCTGACTAAAGCCTGATAAAACCCCCTTATTTCTCTGACCTGATTCCCAAGCATTCCCCACCTGGTCCGTGCCACTCCAGCCACACTGGCCTCCTCAGACTCACCAGGCACACACCCATCTCAGGGCTTTTGAACTTACATTAGCTCCAGCCTAGAATGTTCTTTCCCAGGTATCACACAGCTCTCTTTCCACTCCTTCCAGTCTTTGCTCAAATATTCCCTCCTCTGATCCCCTATTTTCTTTTTTTTTTTTTTTGCCGTGCCCCGGCTTGACCAGGAATTGAATCCGTGCCCCCTGCAGTAGAAGCGCAGATTCCTAACCACTGGACAGCCAGGGAATTCCATGATCCCCTATTTTATAAATTTATTTATTTTTAGCTGCTTTGGGTCTTTGTTGCTGCGCACAGGCTTTCTCTAGTTGCAGCGAGCGGGGGCTACTCTTCGTTGCGGTGCGCGGGCTTCTCATGGCGGTGCCTTCTCTTGTTGTGGACCACCAGCTCTAGGCGCGCGGGCTTCAGTAGTTGTGGCTCACGGGCTGTAGAGCGCAGGCTCAGTAGTTGTGGCGCATGGGCTTAGTTGCTCCGCGGCCCGCGGCATGTGGGATCTTCCCGGACCAGGGCTCAAACCCGTGTCCCCTGCATTGGCAGGTGGATTCTTAACCACTGTGCAACCAGGGAAGTCCCGATCCCCTATTTTAAATTGCTTTTCTCTGAATTTTCTGTTGCCATTTTGGCTTTTTTCCCCTGTATCATTTGTTTTACCTGCCTGGCTGTTGGGTCCTCCCCCAGAACATGAAGCGTCCTTGTGTGTATTGTGCAGTGTGGCGTCCTCAGCACCTGCAGCAGCCCCAGGCACCGAGCAGGTGCTCGGTAGGTATCTGCTGGTGAATACATGGCTTTCCAACACCTACAGAACAAGGCCCACACTGGACCTGGCCCTGCCTCCCCCTCCAGTCTCACTCCCTTCCAGGCCTTTTCAAGGCTGATTAATGCCAAAGTGCTCGTAGTTCTCCCCCACACACTATGCTCCTCTCCTGTACTTTTGCGCACGCTGGGCTTGGAAAGCTCTCCTCTTCTCCTCTGCCACCATGTGCCTGCTGACTCCCACTCAACCTTCTAGAATTTAGACTCCAATTGAGTGTGGCCTCCTCCAGGAAGCTCTCCCCGATCACACTTCCCCTATGCCCCGGCTCTGTTGCATGTCCGTTTTGTGGGCTCCCACCGTACCCTTCACTTGCCATATTACTGAAATTATCTTCCCTACTAAACTTTAAACTCCTCGGCGACAGCGACTGGTTCTTTCTGGTTTCCTCTGGCTCTGCTTCCCACACCCCCCCACCAAGCAGTGTCTGCCACTTGGGAGGAGTTCAGTGCTCTGGGCCTGAAAGAAGAATGATGTGGGCCTCAGAGTCACCGCTGGGAATCAAGTGGGCTGTCCAAAAGCCTGATTTCCTCCGAGGACAGGTAACGACGAAAGCTGAAAATTTGATCATATTCAGCTTCTCCCCATGGACTTCAACTGGGCAGACTTGTTTTTTTATATTTTATGATAAGAAAGAATACAGTGGTTAAGAGAATGTACTTGGAGTCAGACCTCTGGGTCTGAATCCAGACTCTGCCATGTTCCTAGTTGTGTGACCTTGGGCAAGTTACATAACCACTCTGTGCCTCAGTTTCCTCATCTGGGCCTTGAAATAACAGTAGTGCCTACCTCACTGCATTGCCATGAGGACTCAATGAATTACTGCATGAAAAGTGTTTAGAATGGAGTCTGGCACTTAATAATCACTATATAGTATTAGCTAGTGTGATTAAAATTGCCTTTTTTTTTTGTTTTTTTTGGGTTTTTTTGCCTTTTAAAATAAGTTTTAAGACAGAGTCAGTATACTCAAAGACGTAGAGGACAGACTTGTGGTTGCCAAGGTCGGGGAGGGAAGGACTGGGGGTTTGGGGTTAGCAGATGCAAACTAGTATATCTAGGATGGGTAAACAACAAGGTCCTACTGTAGAGCACGGGGAACTATATTCAATATCCTGTGATAAACCATATGGAAAAGAATATAAAAAAGGATGTATATATGTGTGTAACTGAGTCACTTTGCTGTACAGCAGAAATTAACACAACATGGTAAATCAACTATACTTCAATACAATTTTCTTAAAAAGGGAGTCAATATAAAGAAAAGTGTTTGATAAACAACAGTACAAGGAAGAGGCGGGCCAGACACAGAAACCCCGAGACCCAGGGGGTGGGGCTGTAGGCTTAGTGAAGTCAGAAGCACCTGGGCCCAGATCCCGTCCCGCCAGCACTTGTGAGCCGTCAGGACTGGGCTTCAGCTCTGTGGGTCTCAGCTTCCCAGAGTGGCCAGATCACCAAAAGCCAATCTGCTTGTCCAGCAGCTAAATGACCAATTTGCAGAATTACTGATTGTTTTTTTCAAGTTGTATTTTACCTCTGGCTTGACATTTTATAAGCAAACAAGCTGGTCAACCAACCCTTCCCCCACTTTTACTGCCCCTGCCCCAGCAACTGCCCACTCCCCCGCATCATGTCTCACAGTCCTTAACACCACCCTCACTACTGCCTTTGCCCCCACCTGTGCCCCTTCCTCTATTTCAAAAAAAATACAAATAGGGCACCCCCAGACCCTTTCTGGGGTTTCATGATATCAAAACCATTTTCATAATACTGCTGCCACGTTATTTGCCTTTTCTACCCTCCCTGTTTCTGAGTACAGTGTTTTCCAGAGGCTGCATGACGTGCAATATTGCAACAGATGCAGCAGAAACATAAATGAGAATCCAGTTGTCTCCTATTAAGCCAGACATTCAGGAGATTTGCAAAAGAGTAAAATAGCCACTCTTCACTACTTTAAAAAAAAAAAAGTTGTTTTTCATAACATATATTATCTCTGTAAACACATAATGGGATTAGTGTTAATTTAAATAAATAGTAAGGGACTTTCCTGGTGGTGCAGTGGTTAAGAATCCGCCTGCCAATGCAGGGGACACGGGTTTGAGCCCTGGTCTGGGAAGATCCCACATGCTGCGGAACAACTAAGCCTGTGCACCACAACTACTGAGCCCGCGAGCCACAACTACTGAAGCCCACGCGCCTATGGCCCAGGCTTGGCAACAAGAGAAGCCACCTAAATGAGAAGCCCACGCACCACAACAAAAAGTAGCCCCCGCTCGCCACAACTAGAGAAAGCCCGCGCACAGCAACAAAGACCCAATGTAGCCAAAAATAAATTTAAAAAAAAGCAAAATAGTCAAAACCAATTGAAAAGTGGGCAAAGGGCATGAGAATTTTACAGAAAATAACCCAGTTTTTAAACATCTAAGAGATGCAACTTCACTCATAAGAGAGATGAGAACACGACTCAAATGAGATACAATTTTTTCACCTATTAGATGGTAAAGATTAAAAATTTTGATAACACTATTGGTGAGAGTGGGGAATTATTATTATCATCATGCAGTCCTGACAGTAATGCAAATGGTTACAGCCTTTGTGGAGGGTAATCAGTAATATCCATCAAAATTACAAGTGCTTATGCTTGGATATAATTCCACTTCCAGGAACTTAAACCATAGAAATAGCTGCACATACTAAAGAGATGAACAAGGATTTTTTTAGAGCATTGTTTTTGTTTGTAAATGTCCAACAATAAGAGACTGGTTAAACAAAATAAAAATACACTCAAGAGAACTCCCTGGCAGTCCAGTGGTTAGGCCTCCACGGTTTCACTGCCGGGACCCAGGTTCAGTCCCTGGTTGGGTGACTAAGATCCTGCAAGCTGCGTGGCACAGCAAAAAAAAAAAAAAACCAAAACCAAAAACACCCAGTGGGATACTAGATAGCAATCAAAAAGAATAAGGCAGATCTATGTGTATCGATGTGGAATGAACTTGAGGCAAGCTCATTGGGGAAAAAAGAAAGGGGCAAAACAGGGGACAGCATGCTACTGCTGGTGTAGTTAAAGACATGTGTATAGACAACATATTCATGTGTATTCATATATGCATAGGCTATCTCTGAAATCATTTTTACAATGGCCTACAGGCCTTACATAATCTAACCTGTCCCCTGGCACCTTGTCACGACCCCTCTGACTCATCCCTCTTTCCCCTTAGCTCCACTCCACCTGCATTGGCCACCTTGCTTTTCTGGAACACCCCAGGCACCCGCCTGCCTTACGCTTCCCAATAGCTGGCAGGAACGCTGTTGTCCCAGAGGTCCATGGGGCTCACTTCCTCCCCTCCTTCAAGCCTCTGTTCAAATCTCCCCTTCCCAGTGAGGCCTACACAGACTACCCTAATAAAGCTACAACCTTCACACTCTATTTCCTCTTGCCCTTCTCTGTTTTTTCTTTTTCCCACAGTACCTATCACCCTCTAACTTTCTATTACCCAATGTGTTTCGGTACTATGTTTATGGTCTACGGTCTGTTTCCCCCCAGTAGAATGCAAACTCTACAAAGGGTAAGGGTCTTTGTTTTGTTCAGTGATAGAGACCAAGCATGAACACCTAGTAGGTGCTCAATAAATATTTGCTGAATAAGGGAATGAAAAGATACACAAGAAACTGGTAACAGTTGTTACCCACAAGGAGGAGAACTGAGGTATTGGAGGGAAGGATGGGAAGGAGACTTACTTTTCAGTGCATACACTTGTGTACTTTGTACCACGTGCTTGTATTAACTGGTGAAAATTTAATGAAAAATTTTGGCTCTGCCAACAGTATGCCAGAACTGGAAGAAGTGACAACCTGGATCCAACTCCTTCACCTGACACAGGAAGGTCCAGATGCAGAGAAGTTAGGTAGTGTGCCCAAGGTTACACAGTCAGGATGTGGATTTAAACCCACATCTACTAACTCCAGAGCACTAGCTCTTAGCCATTATGCCATAGAGTCTCTTGGCTTAGGGTTCTAATCAGCCAATCTAGTGTATCGTGATAGAAATGCTAAGCTGAGGTGTTCCATAGGGGATGGTTTCCATCTGTCTAACATTTCCCATTACAATGAACTCCAAGGGATGGTCTCAGTTCTTCTGATACATGAGCTTTTGGCTGTGCTGTGCATGGCTTGACAGAAATGGGACTACCGGGCTTGTGGATTCTTTTATGAGAACTTCATGGTCAAAATAAAGTGCTAATTTCAGTCCCCTGGTAGTTGGAAGTACAGTTTTCCTGAACCCCGCACTTCCAGATATTTCTTCTTTCAAAGCAGTCAAGAGGTCTGGGTGAGCTGCTGGGTGTATGGGGGTGAGGGAGGGATCTGAGGGCACTTGGTCTGGTCAAAGAGTAATGGGGTATTCCCAGGGGCTACTAAAGGCTGGCTGCTGAGCTTCCTGGACAGGGCTGACTGATGGGAGGCCCTCTTGGCCTGGACCAGGTGGCGGACCCGCCGCCGCTGCTGCAGCCAGTAGAGCATCTCCACTTTGTCATGCTTCATCTTGTCCAGGTAGCGCCGCCCCTTGAAGGTCACTGGCTCACCAGAGACTAACTCGATCTCCTCCAGGAGGGGAACCAAAGGAGCCTCCACTAGACTGAGCCTCTTATGGAGATGGCTGCGGATCTGATTCTCCTCCAGGAAGCGACTCAGGCCCATGTCGGTCTTGTGGAAGAAGCGGTTAGGGTCGGAGGCTTGTCGCTCAAAGCACTCCAGTCTCCCCAGCAATATCTCCCGCAGCTGAATGGGCTGCAAGGCCCGCTCCCAGGCACTCACCAGTGACGGCAGCTGCCTCAGGCGGGCACTGGAGCTGTACTTAATGGCCATGTCCAGCTGGTCTTTGTCAGGGACCTCAAGCATGGACCACAGCCGCTCCAGACGCTTCTGCAGGCTCAGGATTTTGTGAGAGTCTTCCAGGAGGCTGTTGTTCTTAGTTCCCAGCCTGCACTCCAGCACCGTGTCCCAATCCCACTCTCCTGGCACAAAGTCTGGCTCGTCGTTTTCCAGCAAGGGAGGTGGGTGCTGAATCTTCAGGGACTCTCTGACAGGGGCCACGATCTCCACAGGGACCTCCTCTTCATAGATTTGGAAGATGACATGGAGGAAATCTGTCTGCTGGGTGGTGAGGTACTTGAAGTAGTCACCCACAGACAAAGTCGTTTTCCACCAGTTCAGCCATGAGGCCTTGTTTGACCACTTCTCCCAGCTTTTACTTGCTTGGAGTGATGTGAGGGAGGACATCTTATCAGGGTTGGACTGTAAAGTGTTAGCTCTCTGGGAATAAAGTCCAGCCAGCTTGGTGTTGATGATACGACGCTGTTTTTCTTGACGTAGAAAGGCTGAGGATAGGAAGGCCGACCAGTCTTCATTGGCTGCAGGCTCAACCAGGGGCCCCTGGTCAAAAGAGAAGTGGTCATTAGAGACACAGCTCATCAGCTCCTTGTAGACCTCCCCGATGCTACTGCCAAAAGTGCGATCAGTATCCATTTCCTCGATAAGTTTGGGTTCCAGTTCACCAGCCAGGTGGTTGTATAGGACTCCGGCCCCCTCAACGTGGAAGGAATCCAAAAAGTTTCTTGCTGAGACCTGTACAGCAGCTGCCTGGACCACCTGATTTCTTAGCTTCAAAGTAACAGTCACTGGCTGTGGTTCAAGGGGAGGGGATCTGGGGGACTGGAGGCTCCACTGCTCTGAGGCTTCCTTCTCCTCGAGGCCCTTCAACATTCTCTGCAGCTCTTCCATGTGATGTTTTGCAGCTGGGCGGTAGGTCAGGGCCCCCAAGAGTGGGGGCAGGCCCGAGTCCAGCGGTGAGTAGTGAGACCACCCCAAGTGCATGTTCTTCATCCTCTGCTTCAGGTCCTCAGCCACAGTGTCCCCTTCCAGCTCTGGTTTGCTCTCTGCAACCAGGACCAGTGGGGTTAAGGGGCGAGGAGAGAATGGAGGAAGGCCCAACTCATCGGCTAGTTTCCAGCCCTCACGCAGAGAGGGCATGGACTGGCCCCTCTGGAGATGGGAGGAGAGGGGCAAGTGGGAGGTGGGGGGAGCCTGGCTGGGGGGAGCCACAGAGGACCCAGGCAGTGAGGCAATCTGTGAATTGAAGTTGCTTTCTCTCCTCTTTTGCATGGTGGACAGCCAGCGGAGAGGCTTCTTCTTCAGCTGGGGAATGGACTTCAACTCCTTCACTGGATCCGGTTCAGGCTCACTGACAAACTCCCGCGGGCGGCTGAGCTGGATGAGGTAGTTCAGGCTGAGGTTGAAATACGGCACTTGGGCAAAGCCAGTGCTGTGATGCCATGGGATAGGGCAGAGCCTGAAAGCCCCAGTGGGGCCGAGGGGGCGCACTCTGGGCACGCAGACTTGGACCTGCCCTTCCTTCAGCAGGGCGCGGAAGTCAGCGAGCAGGCCACGGTAGACCTCGGGGCCGGTGAGGAAGACTGTGCAGTCCCTGGCGAGGCTGGCGGCCAACCGGGTGAGCGTGGCTGATTCGGTGAAGACAGCTGCGGGGGTCGACATGATCTTCTGAAGGTGCAGGTAGCGTACAAAGAGCTGCTCGCTGCTGAGCAGCACGTAGACCAGGAGCCGCTTCCGCAGCCTCTGATTGTTCAAGTGGCTCAGACCAGGTTCGGTGGGGGGCTCCTGCCAGCTGCACTTCAGCTCGTCCAAGATGACCTCGGTGAAACGGAGTCGTACCTTGCGAGGCGCGCGCGCCTCCAGCCCGCTGTTGGCCAGCCGCTCGGCTACCTGGCGGCAGAGCGACGCCACCGTCAGCCCTGAGACCGGTAAGGGCAGCAGCATCGGGACCTCCTGCGGGAGGCGCTTCTGAGACTCTGTGCGCGTCGTCGTGCGGGGGAAGAGAGACAGCGGACGCAGCAACCGGTGGTAAAACTGCTGGAACTCGGGCTCGGGCTTATATGGCTCCATCTTACACCAGGCGGCGCAGGCGGCGCAGGCGGCGCCGGCGGCGCTGGCGGTTACTAAGGCAACGAGGGGGCCTGATGGCCCAAGTGCGCCTGCGCAGCACTTGCCCGCCACAGCGTGGACGTGGGTGGGGGGGGATGCAGAGCCTTGCGTGCGCTCGCAGCGGGAGGCGGGGCAAGGAGTGGCTTCCGGGGCTCCGCCTCCGCCGACGCATCTCAGGGTTGGCGCCACAGGACCTGGACAGTTCGGGTCCTACGGTGGTGACTGCGTCCGGGATGGCATCGGACTCGGGGGACCGCGGGACTGCCTGCACGGTGAGGGTCGAGGCCTCGTGTGGGAGCCTCGCAGGGCAGAGAGCCTCAGCCCCTGGGGTGATCGTTAACTTGAGAATGGGGGAAGGAGCGGACACCTGGATTGGGGCCTGGGGTCCAGGCTGGAATGTGAGAGTAGCCGGGCCCTTGGCGTTAATGTTGAGGGGTGTTGCTCCTGGAATGATCGTGAGTGATAATGAAGAAGGCGCTTGAGGAGGGGTCACGTGGGGCGTTACTCCAGGCCTTTTGGGGTGGTCACAGGGGAGATAGTGAAACAGGGTCACGCAAGAAGGTTTCGCCAGCTCTCATCGGCCCGTCCTTGCAGCTGGAGTTCGCGGTGCAGATGACCTGTCAGAGCTGCGTGGACGCGGTGTGCACGTCCCTGCAAGGGATAGCAGGTAAGAACCAGATTAACTTTTCTGCGCGCAGTCAGGAGGCCTCTGGGAGGGGCAGGCAAATCTCTTAGACCAACCCTACTCCCATTTACAGATGCAGAAATTGAGACCTGGAGAGAGGAAGGAATGTTCTCAGTCACACAGAGACCCAGAGGCGGAGTCTAGAGTGCAGGTCTCAGGCCTGCCCTGCCAGATTCTTCTACTGGCTCTAACTGCCTGCCCTTCTGGTTGTCTTAAACCTCCGGTGCCTGGGGGGTGAGGAGGTAGGCAGAGCATAGTCCCCCCCTACAGGGGGTTTTCCCTGGAACACAGGCAGTTCTTGCTTGAGAAACAAAATAATCTTGACAAAGCAAACAGCAGCCCTAGCCATGTTCCATCCTAGGCGGCCCTGATTCTTTTTTTTTTTTTTTTAATTTTATTTATTTATTTATTTATTTATGGCTGTGTTGGGTCTTCGTTTCTGTGCGAGGGCTTTCTCCAGTTGCGGCAAGCGGGGGCCACTCTTCATCGCGGTGCGCGGGCCTCTCACTGTCGCGGCCTCTCTTGTTGAGAGAGCACAGGCTCCAGACACGCAGGCTCAGTAATTGTGGCTCACGGGCTTAGTTGCTCCGCGGCATGTGGGATCTTCCCAGACCAGGACTCGAACCCGTGTCCCCTGCATTGGCAGGCAGATTTTTAACTACTGCGCCATCTGGGAAGTCCGGCCCTGATTCTTAAAAGCCAGCTAGCTGGTCTGGAGGTGACCAGGCACAATTGGAAAGATCTGAGAAGGCAGAGCCACCAACATGGCTGTGGGAACTGCCTGCCTTTGATTCTGTCAAACGTTTATCCAGTCATTCAGGTATAGACCAGACACTGGGGGCTTTTTAGGGAAAAGTGTTCACAAGTGTTTCAGGCACAGCCTCTGCCCTCAGGTAACATGAGCACACAAGCATTGCGCTGGGAAGAGCAGTTCTTGGAGGAGCTGCCATGTGATGGCTTCTGAAACTGGGACATTGGTGGCACTTGGCTCTGTATAAGGCAGCAGTGTGTCCTAGGTCTTCGGGGATATGTGCTCTAGAGTCATACTGTTTGGGTTCAAATCCTCCCTTTGCCACGTAATGGCACTAAGACCTCGTGCATGTTACTTTTTGTGTCTGTTTCTTCAGTGTTTAAATGGGCAAGGTAATAGAAGCTACCCCAGAGGTTCATTGTGAAGAGTAAATTAGTTAATACATGCAAAAGCACTTTAGAAAGGTCTTTGGCATGTAGTGAGAGCCCACTCAATCTTAGGAATTATGAGGGGAAGGGCTTATAGGTGGTAAGCTGGTTGGGCAGAGGCATGAGGGGACAAATCTTTTTTTTTTGTATTTTGGCCGCGCCGTGCAGCATGTGGGATCTTAGTTCCCCCACCAGGTATCGAACCTGTGCCCCCTGCAGTGGAAGCGCAGAGTCTTAACCACTGGACCGCCAGGGAAGTCCCTGATCTTTTTTAAGTTGTTCAGACTGGCTTATTTAGGGGTTCCATTTTCACTTCTCAATAGATTTTATGTATTTCTCATATGCTTCTTGATCAGCCAACCATCTTCATAACAACATTTGTGGACGAGTCCTGGATTTTCTGCAAGAGCTTCATTTATTTCAGTTACTTCTCCTGATAGAGGAGACTAGAGTTCACTAGCAGCTCTCACACTTTCCAAAGCACCAAACTCCTCTTGCTGGTTCAATTTTGTCCCAACTTCAGGCAGACTACAGTAAACAACATCTCCCAAAGCTTCCTGTGCAAAACTGTTGATTCCCACTGTTCCAGCACCATTTCCTTTCGTTAGCCATTCGTCTTTGCCCGTGAATTTACGCATGGAGAGCAGAGCGGGGCTGGTGCGCAGCGGCCGGGCAGCGCCTGCCCTCAACCCCCAGGGTGCTTGGTGCTGGCTTCCAGTGCCATGTTTGCAGAGGGGGACAGATCCTAAAGCTGGGTTTGCTTTGACTGTGTGTTTGGGAATGAGGGGTGCGTGTCTGAGAAAACTGAGCCGTTCCACTGAGAGTGGAGTGATCTGACCAGAGCTTTCCGAGGCTGTTGGACTCTACCTCCTGTAAAACATTCTTACTGGGAGAGCAGACAGCCTGACTTCTGTTGGACATAGGGCAGTTTTTAGCTCTCAGCAGGTTTCTTAGAGACCAGATAAAGACTTCCCGTGACTACGTTTTCTGGTCTGGGTAACTGGAAGCAGCTTGGCTTTCTCATGGGCTGGCTTCCCAGATGCGGAGAGGGAGACAGAAAGAGTGATTGGTTGATTTGCCCTCTCCAGGAGGCCTGGGCTTTGGGGAAGTAAGGCTCTGCTCTCCTTCTAGGGGTAAGTGAGAGAACCTCCCAGCCCAAGGCTCACTTCCTTGAACTCTTATCACCCACCCTAGAGTCCCCTATGGCCTTATCTTTTCTCCCTCTCTGGGCTCTGAGCTCAACAGGTACTTCTGGCCTGGCCACACTCCACACCAGCCAAACCAAACTGCTGCTCAGCTGGGGAGCCAGCCTTCTTGGTTCAGACTCAGGTCAAGAGTTCGGGAAGTGCAGTCACAAGGAGCTTCCCACTGGGGCCCTCCCACTTTCGGTGCAGAGAAGCAGCTCTTCTTAGGAGACCCCAGAGCAGCAACCTACCTGTGCCAAAGCCAGTCCATCAGAAAGTCTTGTCTGCTGTGTCTAAAACTCTTTTTCCGTACTTTGGGCTTCACACCCAACCAAACCACCTCACCTCTCCACCACCCACAGGAGAACCTTATCTTTGGGCTCTCTGTTGCCCTTTCCAATAGCTTCTTCACATAGAAACCAGAGTGATTTTTTCATTTTTTATTTTCAATTATTTTATTTTATTTTATTTTTTGGCTGCACCGCGTGGCTCGTGGGATCTTAGTTCCCCGACCCGCTGGTCGAACCTGCACCCTTGGCAGTGAAAGCCTAACCACTGGACTGCCAGGAAATTGCCAAGAATGATTTTTTAAATCAAACCTCAGATGTTGTCACTGCTCTGCTTAAAATCCTCTAAAAGTCATAATATTTAAGAGCCTCCCGTAGGCCAGGCACTGTTCTAAGTGCTATATGGGAGATAACTCGTTTAGGCCTTCAGTAGCCCGCTGAAGTAGGTCGTATTATTATCTCCATTTGCAGATGAAGAAACTGAAAAGAAAACAGAAAGGTTGAGTAAGCTAAGGCCACATAGCTAGTAGGTGGCAGACTCAGAATTTCAACTCCAGAGCCCACACCCTCAACCACTGTACTCTGTGGCCTCTCCCAATGGCCTCCCCTTGCATTAAAATTAAATTCCAGATTCTTTCCTGCAGGGCTTTGTTTCATTGGTCTCCACTTACAACTTTGTATCTTATCATTCTCTTTACTCCAGCTCCAGCCACTTGGGCCTTTCTCTTCTTAGAACACATAGATGTCGTTCCTGCCTCAGGATCTTTGCCCAAACTGTACCCTCTGCTGGAATGCTCTGCCCTGACTACATTCAGGCCTTTGCTTGAAGGCTCAGAGAGACCTTCCTTCACCAGCCTAAGCGGCTCACCCCCCAGTTGTTCCCTGTTTCATTGATCACACTTTGCACTATCTGAATCTCTCTGTGCATGTGTTTGATATCCGTATTCCTGTGCTGGAACACATGCTGCTTTATGGGGCAGAGACATCACCTGACTTGCTCCCTGCTGCATCCCTACTGCCCGGAACGGGGGGCATGATAGGCACTTAGTGTACATTTGTTCAGTGAATGAATAGGCAAGTGAATCCCTCACACTGCATGCTTACTTGAGCTCTGGGAGCCTCAGACAATCAGTCCTTTGGGGCCCAATCCTACTTCCTGCGGGGCAAGGGGACCAAGCATCAGCTCTGGAGTTGGACAGGCTGCCTTCTGAGCTTTGCGATCTCGAGCCAGTTGCGAAGCCCTCCAGCCTCATTTCTTCACTCGCCAGAGGAGGACAGTATCACTGTCCTGATGTGTGTAAAGCTGAGCACACAGCTCTTGGCATTCCCTAGAGGCTCAGAGTTCCCTGCCGTCCTCCCTACCACCTTGGCATCCAGAGGCACCTCTGGGTGGACCTGGAGCTCCAACTCTTCACGCTAGGTGGCCCAGGATGAGACATTGTGTTAAGTGACGGGCAGTTGGGTTATTTGGGGGGTTTTCTTCTCGCAGAATTGCAGAATTGCCCGGTACTTGCCGGGGAGGAGATGGGTGTGTCTGTCTGATTTCTGTTTACAAATTCGGCCCCTCCCCCAACAGTGTCACCAGTGGGGCAGGGGATCTGTAGAAGCAAGACCACGGGACCCTTTGTAACCGCAGGCCAAACAGTCCTGCCTCTCGGGTGCTACCTCCTCCCAGTGCCGTTTCCCAGTTTTGCCTCGAGTTCGAAGGAATCTGAACAGCTGAGCTTCCTTGTGTGTGCCTCAGGGATTGTTATTCCCGTCACTGCCTGATGGTTAATCCAGGTGTAGTCTTTTTTTTTTTTTTAAACATCTTTATTGAAGTATAATTGCTTTACAATGGTGTGTTAGTTTCTGCTTTATAACAAAGTGAATCGGTTATACATATACATATGTTCCCATATCTCTTCCCTCTTGCATCTCCCTCCCTCCCACCCCTCTAGGTGGTCACAAAGCACCGAGCTGATCTCCCTGTGCTATGCAGCTGCTTCCCACTAGCTATCTATTTTACATTTGGTAGTGTATATAAGTCCATGACACTCTCTCACCCTGTAACATCTTACCCCTCCCCCTCCCCATATCCTCAAGTCCATTCTCTAGTAGGTCTGTGTCTTTATTCCCGTCTTACCACTAGGTTCTTCATGACCTTTTTTTTTTTTTTCCCTTAGATTCCATATATAAGTGTTAGCATACTGTATTTGTTTTCTCAATAACAAAAAAACAAACAACCCAATCCAAAAATGGGCAGGTGTAGTCTTGATTCTCCCGCAGCCCATGAGCTCCCTGCGGACTAGGACTGGTGCTTTCCCTGACCCTGGCCTCCTCCAGGCCCAGCACACATTTGTTGAATGAATACAGGGCGGGGGTGGCGGTGGGTGGGGGAACCAAGGATGAAGGGAACGCAGACAGTCAGTGCAGCCTTCAGTTCACACAGCACTGGCTCAGCAGAGGGACATGCCTCGCTTAACCTATGTCTTCTGGGCTGCCCAGGGCTCCTGGCTCCCATGGGCTCTACCCTGCCAGAGCAACAGACACACTTACTAAGATCAGAGCAGAATGGTTGTAAGCTCCACAGGTGAGATCATCCCTCAGAGTTCCCAGCCATCCCCCATGCTCTAGCTCAGGATTCAAGAGTTCTCTTAAAAGGTTTATGAGCCCTGAACATCTGAGTGAAAGAGAAGCCCCTTCTCGTCCTTCTTTGAGTTGACTCGATGGCCCTCGAAACTGAGCATGTGTCAGAATCGTCCCGCAGGTTGTGTACACACCAGGGTGACTTCAGGGATTTGGAGGGCAGTTGAGACCCTCTGACTTTTGAACCTGACCCTTGTGGACCACACAGAGCTCCTGCCCACACAGAGGATTGTAATCGGTGCAGCATGAGTTACATGGGAGAAGTGGAAACTGCCACAGGAGGATGGAGGAGGGGGTGCCAAGCCAGCCTGGAGGCTGGAGCTGCTTCTCAGGGTGAGCAGTGTTCAGGTGAAGTGCTCAGGCTCTGGAGCTAGGCTGCCTGGGATGAGTTCCAGTCCCACCATTCACTACAACGTGACTTGGAGCAAGTTGCATAACTTCTCTGTGCCTCAGTTTTCTCATCTGTAAAGTGGGGATAATAGTGCCCAACTCACAGGGTTACTGCATTAATACAGGTAAAGTATGAAAAAGTCCACAGTGCACGTTCAGTAAATGTTAGCTTTCAGGATAGTGGTGATAACCCCCTCTTTTTTATGTGTGCCAGCTTTATTGAAATATTCATATATCATAAAATTCATCCATTAAAGTATACAATTCAGTGGTTTTTAGTATATTCACAGAGTTGTGCAACCATTACCGCTATCAGTTTTCTATTTCATCACCTCATGAAGAAATTGTGCCCTTCAGCTATCACCCTCCTACTCCCCTACCCACTAATCTACTTTCTGTCTCTATATATTTACCTATTCTGGGTATTTCATCCAGAATGACATCATCTAATATGTGCTCTTTGTGACTGGCTTTCACTTAACATAATGTTTTTAAGGTTCGTCCACATTGTAGCATGTATCAGTGCTTCATTCCTTTTTATGGCTGAATAGTATTCCATTGTATGGGTACACATTTTGTTTATCCACTCATCATTTGATGGGGTTTTGGGTTGTTTTCACCTTTTGACTATCATGAGTAATGTGGCTATTGATAGCCCACTTTTATACAAACATTTTTTTTTATTGTTTAATTTTTAAAAATTGAAGTATAGTTGATTTACAATGTTGTGCTGAAACATTTTTAAAAGAACTATGTTTCAAAAGTTATAAATAATGCCTGGCATGAAATAAGAATTCACAACACTCCCGGGGACAAGATGGCGTTATCCCCACTTTATTCATAAAGAAACAAACTCAGAGAGGTTAAGGGCCTTACACAGCTAGAAGGCAGCTTCAGAGCTTGCCTCCGACCATAGGAAGGTTGGTTAAGATGGAGATGGGGAATGGCCCCCTGATTCTCTCTTCCCTGCTCCTGGCACAGGGGTGCCAGCCCTCTGCTGCCCTCTGTCCCCTGTCTTCTCCCAGGTGTCCAGAGTGTGGAGGTGCAGTTGGAGAACCAGATGGTCCTGGTACAGACCACCCTGCCCAGCCAGGAGGTGCAGGCCCTTCTAGAAGGCACTGGGAGGCAGGCGGTACTCAAGGGCATGGGCAGTGGGCTGTTCCGTGAGTAACCTTGGCCTTGGCCTCTCTGGGAGGGAGGTGGCCTGGGTGTGGTACAGATCCAACCATAGCCTTTGGGGGCTTTGGGTTGGTGTGGCTTTGGGGACCCCGTGAAAGTTATACGGAGCTCTCTCCACGCCCTTTCCAAGTTGATAAATGGGTGAGGTGGCGAGCCAGCCCTGGCGTCTAATACCTTACAGAGAATCTGGGGGCAGCAGTGGCCATTCTCGGGGGGCCTGGCCCTGTGCAGGGAGTGGTGCACTTCCTACAGCTGACCCCTGAGCGCTGCCTCATCGAGGGGACCATTGACGGCCTGCAGCCTGGGCTGCACGGACTGCACGTCCATGAGTTCGGAGACCTCACAAGGAGCTGCACCAGGTGAGTCCTCTGTAACCTCCCCGTAGCATCCTTATTGCCCCAGTTGTGCACCCGCTTAAGTGCAGGGGGCTGTGTTCAGCTTTTTACACACGCTTTCACATTTGGTCCTCACAAGTACCCTGGGAGGCATATACACAAAGGCCCAGTCTACAGATGAGGAAACTGAGGCTCAAAAAGTTTAAATGACTTGTCAAAGACCCTGGAGCATGTAAATGGTAGAGTGGGGATTTGAACCAAAATCTGACCTAGACGTTTCTGCTCATAGCCACCTTACTGCCTCCGAGATGGAAGGTGACTCCTGGACACGGGAGGGTCAGGTCTCCATGTCATGGTGTTTGTCATGCTGTCATGCCATTAGTTGTTTACTCATCTGTGTCTCGCCTGGAAGCTTATTGAGGGCAGGTCCCATGACTGATTCTTCTTAGTGCCCTCAGCCCAGAGCCTGGCACAGAGTGGGCCTGTGTGTTGAATGAGTGGATGAATGAATAAGTGAGTGAATGAATGAATGAAACAAATGTAAAGTAAGAGGATGGATCACCTGGCCTGTGAGCTGTTGTTTCACTGCCCACCTGCTCTCTTTCCTTCTTAGCTGTGGGGACCACTTTAACCCTGATGGAATGTCTCATGGGGGTCCCCAGGACTCTGACCGGGTAAGTGAAAGCCCAGAATCCTAACCACTAGGCCGCCAGGGAACTCCCCGACCAGGTAAGTATTCGTTTTGGGCTGAGAGAGAACCCAAGGTCTCAGAGGCAGGGCAGGCAGCTCTTGGGGCCTGAAAGTATGATTCCTTTTTGTTGGGGTCTTTTTCCCTCACTTTTTTGGTTCCATTTAGAAACATTTATTGACACTTTCTGTGTTGAAGGCCTGCTCCCTAAGACTCAGAGTCTGGTGAGGGAGACACTGAGAACTCCTTGGTTGCAGTGCAGTGAGAGAATCCTTGTAGGAGCCTGCAGGAGGCCCTGGGAGCCCAGAGCAAGCTCCTGATCCAGCCCAGGGGGCACACGCAATGGGAGAAAGCTTCCTGGAGAAGGTGATGGTGTGGAAGTTAAAGGTTTTCCCTAAACTAAAAAGGCCGTCCCAGAACTTCCCTGGTGGTCCAGTGGTTAAGACTCCTCACTTCCACTGCAGGGGACATGGGTTCGATCCCTGGTCGTTGGGGAAGTTCCGCATGCCTCATGGTGTGGCCAAAAAAAAAAAAAAAAAAACAAAAGGCTGTCCCTGACGCTGCAGCTCCTGGCCCTGGAGTTTAATTTTACACCAGAGAATTGTTTCCCCATCGGCAGTGAGTCACATGCTGCCTCAATGATTCTTACCTTATCTGAGTACTACTTGTTCTGTTAGTTACTCAATGTTTTGATTTAAATTGACTGATTTTTTTTCCCTTAGGTAAATTTAGTTATTTTTAACATTTTAATCTGTCACTGAAGGTTTCAAACAAGTTCTAAAGTGGAGAAAGTAGAGTCCCAAACCCCATGTCCCTGTCACCCAGTTACCAACTCGCGGCCAGTCCTGCTTCATCTACACCCCTGGCCCTTCTCCACCATTATTTTGAAGAAAATCAAGACATCATTCATGTAATTAAGGTAGATTTATTTTTAACAAGAAACTTGATATGGCCACAGAAAATAGGAAACCAGTACTTCTAGCCCCAAGAGGAGGATCATTGTGAAGATAAATCAATGCAGACCTGAAAAGTGTCATTAGACTCCTGCTAGGGACTACAGCCTGCTTTATCTTTGTCAGAGTGATTAGTGAACGTCAGAGAGGCGTTAAAGACGTTTTAACACCAAGCTGAAGTTTTGTCCTGGATATCGTGCCAGGAGGACGGCCTCCTCTCTCAGTGATGGGATGTTTCCTAATGCCCTGTCCACACACACCTAATTCCGTCTCCTCCACCTGCGGTGCTATGTGTTCCCCTCCCCAGAGATTCAGAGGGCATCACGCCTCTGAGCCGCACACCAGGCCACTTGCTCCCCCGCCCAGTCCTGGAAACGCCTCCCCCTCCTTTATCTTCCTACCGCAAAAGGCCCCAAAACCCCGCACAGCAAAATGTGCCAGGTGTAAGCAGCAGATGTCCCAAAGGAAAACAAGATAAAGCAGAAGTGGCTCTTCTTGCTGCTTGTTCGTCAGCCCCATCACACAGCCCCACCCACCCGTGTGCAGGGGAGGGCAAACAAATGAAAACATGGTGTGTGTTTCTTAATTCATGTAAGTGATTTTTGTTTTTTTGGACTTTTGACAGCTCTGTCACATTTCTAATGATCAAAGTTTTTACTCCTCGCCCCCCGCCCCCTGGGGAGTGGGGGAAGCCTTTCTGTTGGGTCCATCGCATAGTGTCACACTTGCGTTCTGTGTGTCAGTTATCTATTGCTGAGAGTCAAATTACTCCAAACTTAGGGTTTTTTGGGGTTGTTCTTGGCCAAGCTGCTCGGCTTGTGCGGATATTAGTTCCCCAACCAGGGATCGAACCCACAGCAGTGAAAGCGCCAAGTCCTAACCACTGGACCACCAGGGAACTCCCAGGTTTAAAACAGCAAGCATTTGTCATCTCACAGTTTCTCGGGGGTAGGAATTCGGGTGCAGCTTAGCTGGGGGCCTCTGTCTTCGGGTCTCTCAAGGCTCGATGTGGGGAGGACCCACTTCCACACGAGCTCATGTTGCTGTTGGCCGGCCTCAGGGCCTCCCTGGCTGTTGGCCAGAGACATCAGTCCTTTGCCAGATGGGCCTCTCCCTAGGCCAGTGCACAGCACAGCAGCTGGCTGCCGTCAGAGCAAGTGAGTGAGAGAGAAGGCGCCCAAGACTGAAGCCACACTCCTTTGTAACCTACGCTTGGAGGTGACGCCAGGTCCAGCCCACCCTCGTGGTGGAGCACACAGGGTGTGAATCCAGGGGGTGCATCTTAGAGGCAGTCTTCCTCATTGAAGCCTTGAAAGGTGCTGAGCAGGAATCAGGCAGGTGAAGAAGGGAGAGTGGGAATGGAGGCTCAACAGGGGACGCCCCGTAGACAAAGCCCTGGAGGCTTGACCCGGCAAGAAGGAGGTCTGGGAACTGGCAGCCCTATGCCTCTTAGGAAGTGGAGTTTCTGAAAGACAAGAGACCACCTCGCGACCTGTGCCTTGGCCTGGGCCCCTCTCGGGGCAGGGCGTCTGAAGGGGCTGGAGCCAGCTACTGTCTTGTACCCGAGCCCTTGGTATAGGTGGAGGAAGACTTGAGCAAGAGCTACGTGTCCAAGCGGCCATAATGACTGGCATGTTCCTTTTGGATTTCAGCGTCTGGTTTTGTCCAGACAGAAGTGAATTCAGTGTGGGGATTTATGTCCAAGCCTGGTTGTCCCTTTGCACATCTCCTAACTGGTTTCTAAGCTTCCTTCCCTTCTCTCCCCATCCGCCTCCAGCCTTTTCCCTTCATGCACGGTATTAGAGGAACTGCTCCAAAGCATGGAGTAACCGTGTCACACCCCTGCCTGAAACCTTTCTTGGCTCCCCAGTACCCAAGGGTACAGATCTCATGTGGCTACTTGGTGTGACATTCAGTGCCACCTGGCCCAGTTCCACCCACCCGTGTGCAGGGGAGGGACTAGAAAGCCTGCGTCTCCCGACCCTCTGCTGCCGGATCATGCCTCTGAGCCACACACCAGGCCACTTGCTCCTCCGCCCAGTCCTGGAAACGCCTCCCCCTCCTTTATCTTCCTACCGCAAAAGGCCCCAACACCCGGCACAACAAAAAGTGCCAGGTGTAAGCAGCAGATGTCCTAAAGGAAAACAAGATAAAGCAGAAGTGGCTCTTCTTGCTGCTTGCTCGTCAGCCCCATCACACAGTGACATGCTTTGTGACCCTGCTTTGCAGCAAGGCCGTGTGTACCAGCCCATGTTGGCTCAGGCTCTTACTTCTGCCCAAGTGTCAGGTTGGGGGCAGTTTATTTGCACAGACAGACGTGGGTCTCTGTGACTCACCAGTAGGGCCTTGTCACCAGGAAACACACTCACTGTTGTGCTAACCCTATGTTTTGTAATCACTAGTCTGTTCCAGGTCTGGCTCCTCACCATGCTCTGAACCCCTTGAGGGAGGCTGACCACATATACACCATCACCTCCCACCCTGCCTGGCAGAGGGTGTCTGATGTAGGCGGAGCTCAGTAGCTGTGTTAGGACATTTTAAAATATATGTATTTATTTATTTATTTGGCTGCACCGGGTCTTAGTTGTGGCGTGCGGGATCTTTTTAGTTGCGGCGTGCAGGATCTTTTTAGTTGTGGCATGCGGGATCTTTAGTTGCGACATGCAGGATCTAGTTCCCTGACCAGGGATCAAACCCGGGCCTCCTGCATTGGGAGCGCAGGGTCTTAGCCACTGGACCACCAGGGAAGTCCCAGGACATTTTCATTACCTTCAAGGGAGAAGGTGGGCAGAACCAGGTCTTGGGGGCAGGAGACGCCCTTCGCCCCTGTGTTTCTTCTTTTCCTGGAGGCCGGACGTCAGGGAAGGGATGCTGGCTGCCTCTGATGGTCAAGAAGCCAAGCTTGGCCAACTTAAGCCCAGGGGAACTGCAGACTACCAGGGAGGGGCTCACAGAGTCATCGGGAGGCTGGAGAAGTGGGCTTGGAAAGAAGCAGGAACCGGGCTAGATTCTGAGGCTTGGATGCAGACTGGGCAGCAGCCTTGTAGGAGAAGCAGCCTGGTCTAGTGACATGACTTCCTAGGGAGGGGGTCACTGGCCATTTTCAGCGTGCTGTCATTCAGCGTGCCCAGGATTTTAGTTCCAGGGAGAGAGAGTCCAGTTGCCTTCCTTGTTTCCTGGGCCGTCCCTTCATCCTACCAGACTGGACCCATAGGAGGACACTGGTACCCTGAGGAAGGGGAACCAGATACTGAGAAGCCAGAAGTTAGCAGCCGTGTCCCACGTGCGCTTTCCCCCCGGGTCTCATTGCAGCACCGCGGAGACCTGGGGAACATCCACGCTGAAGCTGATGGCCGAGCCGTCTTCAGGATAGAGGACGAGAGGCTGAAGGTGAGGTGGAAAAGAAGGCGGGGACCTTTCCTAACAGGTCCACCATCTGAGGTCGTTGTCTCCCCTCAAAGGTGTGTGATGTGATTGGCCGAAGCCTGGTCGTCGATGAGGGAGAAGACGACCTGGGCCGGGGTGGCCATCCCTTGTCCAAGATCACAGGGAACTCGGGAGAGAGGTGAGGGCTCTGCCCGCAGTGCCCGCGGAGACCGGGAGGGGCCGGGCAGGCAGGTGCTCATCTCGACCCCACTGCTCTTCCTCAGGTTGGCCTGTGGCATCATCGCACGCTCTGCTGGCCTTTTCCAGAACCCCAAGCAGATCTGCTCCTGCGACGGGCTCACCATCTGGGAGGAGCGAGGCCGGCCCATCGCTGGCGACGGGCGAAAGCAGCCCGCCAGTCCCCCCGCCCACCTCTGAGCACAGCCTCAGCCTCGGGTCTGTCACTGTCCTCCCTGCTGAGCACTTCCGGAGGGAGGCCCTGCTCACCCAGTCCTAGGAGAACTCGTGTGCGGGGTGTGTAGGCGTTGCTGTGATCTTCCCTTGGCAAATTAAAGTTTTATTTTCATATGGAACTTTGTGTTTTGTCCATGTCCTCTTGCCCCTTAATGGGCTTAATAACCACAGCACCTCTGCCTCTGTCCTCCCTGTCGAGGGCCACCTCTTGGCTTCAGAGGCAAAGAAAACTGGATTCAAAGCCACACAGTTCCTGAGGGCCGTATCCTTCTCCTCAGGGTCAGAGTGAAGGACCATAGCAGACATATTTCTGTTTGTGGCCTGTCCCCCTCCCTTCACTATGGCCAGTTGGAACCAAAATGGACACCTGACCCACACAGGGCCTTGCTTTCCCAGAGAAATCAAAGTGGATCCAACTTTAGTTTCTCCCTGGGGTTGGATCTGTAACATGGGAATATGGAAACCGTGGGTGGGCCTCTTCTCCCTGCCTTATGGACCGAGTATCAGAAAAAGCCCATCTGCTGAGGAGGAAGAATGAGACAGATGCACAGGGAGAACCTAAGAGTCTCAGGAGAATGCCAGATGCTCCGGAGTCCGCACTCTGGGCCTTTCCTGAGGCCAGCGACCTCCTGACCTGGGAGTCAAGGGACCATCCCCCCACCAATGCATCATCACCCACTTTCTAAAAAAAAATTAATGTGGCTTGAGTTGATTTCCTTACTCACAAGTAAAAGACTCTTAATTAATCGAGTAAATAAAGTGTTTGGCACAGGGCCTGGCACAGGGTAAGTTAAGGGAGTAGTGCCTGTGATTCTGAGGCCAAATGCGGCCCCTGGAGGCAGACCCAGCCAGGCTCCCCTCTCACAGGGATGGCCGACGTCCAAGGACATCGAATTCCTTGGGGAATTGGGGCGGGGAATTCTGGGGCTCTGCACTCATCTGTTGTGCCCCTTGCCCCCACTGGACTGTGTCATGCTTGCTCATCCATGACGAAGCTGCTTTTATGACATGGTAGGCTGGCAGAGTGCAAACTTTGCCCCTTCCACTGCCCGCTTGGAACAAGGTGGGTGGTTTTACAGTCAGCTGGCCTTGGCTTAGATGTACCTGGCTCTGTTCCCATTCCCAGGCCCTGTCTGTTTCCCTCTCAAGACTGCTGGCTCTGCCTCTAGCCCTGCTCTTTCTCGCCAAACCTATGCGGGTTGCTTTCCAGCTCCCCTTGGTTCCTGGGGAACCAAGTCCTTTTAAGCCTGGGGCCCAGGCTGTGTTTCTCCACCTGAGAATCATTGCAGGAACTGCCCTTGGACTCTGCTCACAGCCACCTCCTGACCTCCTCTCACCTTCATTCGGGAATTCTAGCTGGATTTAACCCATTTATGGCTAAACTGCTCACCATCCTCTGCCACTCTTTTTCTACTCCTAAGGGATCAGTATCCCCATTAACTTTTCTCTCTTCTAAACTCTTAGCTGTGTGGTTTTCAAACTTCGTTTTTAAATCACAGAACACTGTTCAAGTACCTTGAAACTCTATCTGTAAAGCAGAAGTGGAACTACAGCCAAAGATGCTTAGCTCTGACTAAGCTTCCCAAAAGCCCTGGGGCTTCAGGGAGCACAGGTGGGAGATCTTTGCCAAATTCAGGCATTTTCGTGTTATCTCTCAACTTCTGCCATGTCCACCAACCATCTGTACTATCATTTACCAAATACTATTCTTTAAATTAATTCACTTTGAAACTTACTTAAAAAGGAAAATTTAATCATATTAGCTAACACCTGTATAATGATGATTAAGTGCCAGACTCTATTCTGAACACTTAACATGCAGTAATTCATTGAATCCTCATGACAATACTACAAGGTAGGTTCTGTTATTTATTTTTTTCTTGGTCACGCCACGTGGCTCATGGGATCTTAGTTGGCAGTGAAAGCTCGAGTCCTAACTACTGGAGTGCCAGGGAATTCCCAGTAGGTTCTGTTATTATCCTATGTTACAGATGAGAAAAGTGGAACACAGGGTGATTATGTAACTTGCCCAAGATCACACAGCTAGTTACTTGGCCAAGTCTAGATTCAGACACAGGTGGTCTGGTTCTAAGTCTATATTGGTTCTCAATGTAACGTATGAAAAGCAAGAGTCATTTGCCATAAGTAGAAGTTTGCAGGGACTTCCCTGGCAGTCCGGTGGTTTAGACTTGGTGCTTCCACTGCAGGGGGCAGGGGTTCGATCCCTGGTCGGGGAACTAAGATCCCATGAGCCGTGCGGCTCGGCCAAAAAAAAAAAAAGAAAAGAAAAAAAACTGTTCCACCACAAATTGCTCAAAATCATGTGTAACTCCAAGGATTTTTGCACTGTGTCTCAGGGAACCCAGATACTTTCTTTTGCCCCCTGTTCTCTCAGCTGCCATTTAGCATCTTTCCTCTGCCACAGCTGCTTTCTCAGTGGCTCCCAGTGCCCAGCCTAATAATCCACGTCTTGGGGACCTCCTATCTCTTCTGCCCTCTTCCCCCTGGGTTTTCACCTTCTGGCATTGCATTCTCAGTTCTGCCTGGGGTTCCACATTGTGGGTTTGTAAAGCTACTCCTTTTTCCCAAGCGGGAGATCTCCCCAGCTGAATCCTGGTAGAGGGGCCCAGTTGGAGTCACTCTTCAGAGCCGTGGCAGAGCCTCGGCTCAAGGACTCCTGGCCACAGGTGGGGTCCTTGGAAGAGGTGGGGGCCATTATGTGAAGGTAAGTGAAATTCTGGCTTCTGAAAACCCTTCTCTCTGTTCCTCCTCTGTCTTCTCTGCTTTTCCACAACCAATGGCTCTCAAGTGGGGGCCCTTGTCATCTCTGGACCTGCGTGGCTTGAGCAACACCTGGGAACGTTTGAAATGCAAATTCTGGAGCTTCACTCCAGACTTACTGAATCAGACACTTGGTGAGTGAAGCCTAGGAATCTGTTTTAAAAGCATTTGGGGGTTGGGGAGGGATAAATTGGGAGGTTGGGATTGACATATACACGCTACTATATATAAAATAGATAACTAATAAGGACCTACTGTATAGCACAGGGAACTCTACTCAATGCTCTGTCATGACCTATATGGGAAAAGAATCTAAAAAAGAGTGGATATATGTATATGTATAACTGATTCACTTTGCTGTACAGCAGAAACTAATGCAACATTGTAAATCAAGTGTACTCCAATACAAAATTAAAAAAAAAAAAAGCCTTGTAGGTGATTTTGAAGCACACTAAAGTTTGAGAACTACTAGTCTCACGTTTTAAAACTGGTTAGGGGGACTTCCCTGGTGACGCAGTGGTTAAGAATCCGCCTGCCAATGCAGGGGACACAGGTTCGAGCCCTGGTCTGGGAAGATCCCACATGCCGCGGAGCAGCTGGGCCCGTGAGCCACAACTACTGAGCCCGTGTGCCACAACTACTGAAGCCCGCGTGCCTACAGCCCATGCTCTGCAACAAGAGAAGCCACCGCAATGAGAAGCCCACGCACCGCAACGAAGAGTAGCCCCCGCTCGCCGCAACCAGAGAAAGCCGGTGGGCAGCAATGAAGACCCAACGCGGCCAAAAAAAAAAAAAAAAAACTAGTTAGGGACTTCCCTGGTGGTCCAATGGTTAAGACTCCAGGCTTCCACTTCAGGGGGCACAAGTTCATTCCCTGGTTGGGAAACTAAGATCCCCCAAGCTGCAGGGCACAGCCAAAAAACAAAACAAAAAAAAACAAAAACAGAAACTGGAGCTATGTGTTATAGGAGTAGAGTCAGGACTATCCTCCAGCCCCCAAAATCTTCCCCTCTAATTTAAATATATATATGTCACCTACTTCCGAAAAGGACTTGAGGTATCTTAGCCAGAGAGAGAGAGAGAGAGGAGATTATACCTAAAAACCCTGGTGATGGAAGCACCATAACAGAGAGAGGGCTGAGCTTTAAGACCAAGAGGAAAGTGCTCTGGGTTCCCTTGGTCTAATTGCCTAATAACACCACTAAAAATTTCAGCAGGAGAGAATCCTGTCACTGTGTCTATGATGCACATTAGTGGTATTGGTGCACCTGAAGAGACTGTGATTACTTCTTTTTTTTAAGTTACTGTGATAGGCTCATAATGCCTCCCCTACCACACACAAATTATCAGGTCCTAATCTCTGGAAGCTGTAAATATTACCTTATCTGGGAAAAAGGGTCTTGGCAGATATGATTGAGTTACCGATTTTGAGATGAGATTATCCTGGATTACCTGGATGCCCTAAATGCAAGCACAGGTATTCTTACAAGAAGAAGGCCCAGGAGGTCCCCCCCCAACCCCCGGCACCACGGGGCATGCGGGATCTTAATTCCCCGACCAGGGATCGAACCCGTGTCCCCTGCAGTGGAAGCAAGGAGTCTTAACCACTGGACTGCCAGGGAAGTCCGGAAAGAAGTTTAATGGTATTGACCTTGGAGACTAGAGTGACGCGGCCACAAGCCTAGGGATGCCAGCAGCCACCAGAAGCTAGCTGGTAGGGACGGTTTCTCTCTTAGAGTCTCTGGAGGGCACAAGGCCCTGCTGACATGTTGATTTCAGCCCAGTGCTACTAATTTGGACTTCCAGCCTCCGGAACTGTGAGAGAATAACTTTCTGTTGTTTTAAGCCACCCAGTTTTTTGGTGATCTGTCACAGCAGCCACAGGAAACTGATACAGTTACTCTTCAATTGTATTAAAGTAACATACTTAAAGCCTAGCTTTCCTTAAGGCTTTAACTTTACAACGTTTATTGTTCTATCTATAAATCTAGTAAAATAAGAGTTATTATCTTTACCTTTTCTTTGATAAACTCTGGTTGGCTACACTGGACTCCTTTAAATAATCATACCCATCTGCAACTTAAATTCCTTCAAACTTTAAAGAATTGTATTTGT
Organism: Balaenoptera musculus; assembly: GCF_009873245.2. Taxonomy (NCBI): domain Eukaryota; kingdom Metazoa; phylum Chordata; class Mammalia; order Artiodactyla; family Balaenopteridae; genus Balaenoptera; species Balaenoptera musculus. The sequence continues at coordinate 104,137,342 of NC_045792.1, forward strand.
GTATTTAATATGTTTAATTTTCTTAAATACCACAGATTCCTAGCCTAAATGTAAACTTCTCAACATACTTCCTAAGTCTTTTTTTTTTTTAAAGGTATTCTATTATGTGGGTCCCTATCCTTTTTTAAAAAAAATAAATTTCTTTACTTATTGATTTTTGGCTGCTTTGGGTCTTCATTGCTGCACACAGGCTTTCTCTAGTTGTGGCAAGCGGGAGCTACCCTTCGCTGCAGTGCACAGGTTTCCCATTGCAGTGGCTTCTCTCTTGTTGCTGAGCATGGGCTCTAGGTACACGGGCTTCAGTAGTTGCGGCTCGCGGGCTTAGTTGCTCCGCGGCATGTGGGATCTTCCCGGACCAGGGCTCGAACCTGTGTCCCCTGCATTGACAGGCAGATTCTTAACCATTGTACCACCAGGGAAGTCCCCCTGTTAAGTCTTACAAATACATTGAAACTATTCTACAACTGTTTACAAACTTTAAAAAAAAATTACACATTTTAGCTAAAAATCGTGACCCTAAAGTCAATTTTTGAAAGTGCTGTATTTTGTAATTATTTTAGATTAACAAAACAAGGTGCGATGTGGATAAATCTTGAAAACATTAAGCTAAATGAAAGAAGCCAGACATGTGAGCCATATATTTGTATTGTTCCATTTGTATAAAATGTCTTGAATAGGGAAATCCAGAGCCAGAAAAATTAGTGGTCACCAGGGCATTGATGAAGGGGAGAATGGGGAGTGACAGCTAATAAGTATAGGGTTTCTTTTTGGGGGTGATTAATTAAAGTGTTCTGGAATTAGATAGTGTGGTGATGGTTGCACCATCCTGTGAATATTCTAAAACCACTGAGTTATACACTCAAGGGGTGACTTTTATGTTGTATGAATTATATCTCTTTTTTTTGGGCTGCACTGCACGGCTTGTGGGATGTTAGTTCACTGAGCAGGGATTGAACCCTGGCCCTCAGCAGTGAAAGCGTGGAGCCCTAACCACTGGACCGCCAGAGAATTCCCTATATCTCAATATTAAAAAACCATTTACATTAAAAAAGCAGTAGAGGGCTTCCCTGGTGGTGCAGTGGTTAAGAATCTGCCTGCCAATGCAGGGGCCACGGGTTCGAGCCCTGGTCCGGGAAGATCCCACATGCCACAGAGCAACTAAGCCCGTGTGCCACAACTACTTAGCCTGCGCTCTAGAGCCCACGTGCCACAGCTACTGAGCCCATGTGCCATAGCTACTGAAGCCCGCACCTAGAGCCCGTGCTCCACAGCAAGAGAAGCCACCGCAATGAGAAGCCCGCGCACCGCAACAAAGAGTAGCCCCTGCTCGCCCCAACTAGAGAAAGCCCGCGCACAGCAACGAAGACCCAACGCAAAAAAAATACTTTGAAAATTAATAAATTTTTATTTATTTTTTAAAATTAATTAATTTATGTATTTATTTTTGGTTGCGTTGGGTCTTCGTTGCTTCACGCGGGCTTTCTCTAGTTGGGGCGAGCGGGGGCTACTCTTCGTTGCGGTGCTGGGGCTTCTCATTGCGGTGGCTTCTCTTGTTGTGGAGCACGGGCTCTAGGCGTGTGGGCTTCAGTAGTTGTGGCATGTGGGCTCAGTAGCTGTGGCTCGCGGGCTCTACAGCACAGGCTAAGTAGCTGTGGCGCATGGGCGCAGTTGCTCCGTGGCATGTGGGATCTTCCCAGACCAAGGCTTGAACCCGTGGCCCCTGCATTGGCAGGAGGATTCTTAACCTCTGCGTCACTAGGGAAGTCCTAAATTTTGATTTTTATCTAAGTAACATAGGTACACAACTTAAAAAGTCAAATAGTACTACTATGCTTATAATGAAAAAGAGCAATTTCTGTCCCATCTCTTCCCAAATCCACTTTCTAGAGGTAACAGATTTCAACTCCTTTGGCCATTTCTCCTAGAATTTACCTCCATATTTTTAGACAACATGACTGTATTGCTTTTTTAAAAAAAATTTTATGGCTGCATTGGGTCTTCGTTGCTGCACGTGAGCTCTCTCTAGTTGCGGTGAGCGGGGGCTACTCTTCGTTGCGGTGCACGGGCTTCTCGTCGCGGTGGCTTCTCTTGTTGAAGAGCATGATGGGCTCTTGGTGTGCTGGCTCAGTAGTTGTGGCATGTGGGCTCAGTAGCTGTGGTGCACAGGCTTAGTTGCTCCACGGCATGTGGGATCTTCCCAGACCAGGGCTCGAACCCGTGTCACCTGCATTGGCAGGCTGATTCTTTCTTTCTTTCTTTCTTTATTTATTTATTTATTTATTTATTTATTTATTTATTTATTTATTTATTTATTTATTTATTTATTTATTTATTTATTTATTTATTTATTTATTTATTTATGGCTGTGTTGGGTCTTAGTTTCTGTGCGAGGGCTTTCTCTAGTTGTGGCAAGCGGGGGCCACTCTTCATCGCGGTGCGCGGGCCTCTCACTATCGTGGCCTCTCTTGTTGCGGAGCACAGGCTCCAGATGCGCAGGCTCAGTAATTGTGGCTCACGGGCCTAGTTGCTCCGCGGCATGTGGGATCTTCCCAGACCAGGGCTCGAACCCATGTCCCCTGCATTGGCAGGCGGATTCTCAACCACTGCGCCACCAGGGAAGCCCGGCAGGCTGATTCTTAACCCTGCGCCACCAGGGAAGTCCCCCTGGTCTTTTTTTTTTTTTTTTTTAATAAATTTATTTATTTATTCATTTATGTTTGGCTGTGTTGGGTCTTCGTTTCTGTGCGAGGGCTTTCTCTAGTTGTGGCAGGTGGGGGCCACTCTTCATCGCGGTGCATGGCCTCTCGCTATCGCGGCCTCTCTTGTTGCGGAGCACAGGCTCCAGACGCGCAGGCTCAGTAGTTGTGGCTCACGGGCCCAGTTGCTCCGCGTCATGTGGGATCCTCCCAGACCAGGGCTCGAACCCGTGTCCCCTGAATTGGCAGGCAGATTCTCAACCACTGCGCCACCAGGGAAGCCCCAGGTCTTTTTTTTTAATATAAATAATTTTTAAAATTTATTTTTATACAGTTTTTAAAGGTTATACTCTGTTGACTGAAAAAATAAAATAAAAACGCGCAACTTGAAAGTTGAGAGTTATGTTTTTCCTTTTTTTGGCCGCACCACGAGGCTTGTGGGATCTTAGTTCCCCGACCAAGGGATCAAAACCACGCCCTCAGCAATGAAAGCATGGAGTCTTAACCACTGGATCGCCAGGAATTCCTGAGAGTTATATTTTATTCGGCAGACATTCTTAGGACTTCAAGCCCATGAGATAGCATCTCAAATAACTCTGAGAGACAGCTCCAAAGAGAAAGGGGGAAGAGCCAGGATACATAGGAGTTTTTGCAACAGAACCAATGTAGTCAGAACCTCAAAAGATTACTTGATAATAAAAGAAAACCAGATATCTCAAGTTAAGGAATTTACCACTTTTCTATATATGGGAAGATGCAAGTGTCTGGGCTCACTGAAACGGGGGTAATGTGATGGCTGATGGCTGTGAAATCCTTTGTTTACTGATATGGCAGGCAATAATTTAGTTCTCAACTCCATTTAAAGTTATTACAAAATATTGGCTATATTCCCTGTGTTATACACTACATCCTTGTAGCCTGTCTTACGCCCAATAGTTTGTACCTCCCACTTCCCCAGCCCTGTACTGCCCCTCCCCCCTCCCCACTGGTAACCACTAGCTTGTTCTCTGTATCTGTGAGTCTGCTTCTTTTTTGTTATATTCACTAGTTTGTTGTATTTTTTAGATTCCACATATAAGCATACAGTATTCATCTTTCTCTGACTTATTTCTTAGTATAATGCCCTCCAAGTCCATCCATGTTGCTGCAAATGGCAGAATTTTGTTCTTTTTTATGGCTGAGTAGTATCCCATTGTACATATATATCATATCTTCTTTATCCATTCATCTGTTGAGGGACATGTAGGTTGCTTCCATATCTTGGCAATAGTAAATAATGTTGCTGTGAACATTGGGGTGCATGTATCTTTTCCAAGTAGTGTTTTTGTTTTTTTCCAATATATACCCAGGAGTGGAATTGCTAGGTCATGAGGTAGTTCTACTTTTAATTTTTTGAGAAACCTCCATACTGTTCTTTACAGTGGCTGCACCAATTTACATTCCCACCACCCGTCTGGACCTCCAGGGAATTCCCTGTGTTCTTTCTGATGATATCCATTCTGACAGGTGTGAGGTGATAAGGTGATTTGCATTTCCCTGATGATTAGCAAAGCAATTTATCGCTAATCACCAGGGAAATGTATTGCTTTTTCTTACTTGCAGTTTTGATACTGTCTGTTGAATTCTATGTTAGGATGAATTCTGCTGCAAGTAGCAACAGTCCTAATGGGGGTCAAAGCAATTAAGACATTTAATTATCTCATAAGATAAGCAGTCTAGAGGTTTGAGGATTCAGAGCCGGTCCAGTGGCTCGGTGGTGTCAGGACACTGTGTCACCCTGACCAGTATGTTTCTCTTAGCACCCCCCTCCCATTTTGGTTGCAGGGTGACTGCTACCACAGCCCCAAGCCTCCGCTTTTCACACCCTTACATAGGACAGGGTGGAGAGCAGGAAGGAAGGGGATCGAAAGGGGAAAAGTTCGGAACAAGATACTATGAGTCCATGCTGTGAAAATATCTTCATTTGTGTTGTTAAAAAAACAATTTAGGGCTTCCCTGGTGGCGCAGTGGTTGAGAAGCTGCCTGCCAATGCAGGGGACACGGGTTCGAGCCCTGGTCTGGGAAGATCCCACATGCCACGGAGCAACTGGGCCCGTGAGCCACAATTACTGAGCCTGCGCGTCTGGAGCCTGTGCTCTGCAACAAGAGAGGCCGCGATAGTGAGAGGCCCGCGCACCGCGATGAAGAGTGGCCCCCGCTTGCCACAACTAGAGAAAGCCGTCGCACAGAAACGAAGACCCAACACAGCCATAAATAAAAATAAATTAAAAAAAAAAAAGGGACTTCCCTGGTGGCACAGTGGTTAAGAATCCGCCTGCCAATGCAGGGGACACGGGTTCGAGCCCTGGTCCGGGAAGATCCCACACGCTACGGAGCAGCTAAGCCTGTGCGTCACAACTACTGAGCCTGCGCTCTAGAGCCCGCGAGCCACAACTACTGAGCCCGCGTGCCACAACTACTGAAGCCCACACGCCTAGAGCCCGTGCTCTGCAACAAGAGAAGCCACTGCAATGAGAAGCTCACGCACCGCGACGAAGGGTAGCTCCCGCTCGCCACAACTAGAGAGAAAGCCCGTGCATAGCAACGAAGACACAACACAGCCTAAATAAATAAATAAATAAATAAATAAAAACAATACTGCCATTAAAAAAAAAAAAATCCCCTTCTAATGAATTAAATTAGGGGAATTTCAAAAATTTACAACTCTATTTGTTTCCCGTATCTGCTGTAACAAATTACCAAAAACTGGGTGGCTTAAAAGAGATCATTATTCTCTTACAGTTCTGGAAGCCAGAAGTTGAAAATTAGTACTACTGGGCTGAAATCAAGGTGTCAGCAGGGCCACAGTTTCTCTGGAGGCTCTAGGGAAAAATCCTTGCCATTCCTTGCCTCTTCCAGCTTCTGATGACTGCTGGCATTCCTTGGCTTGCGGCCAATCGCTCCGATTTTCAAGGCCAGCATCTTTAAAACTCTCCCCGCTCTGTCTTCCCATCACCTTCTCCTTCTGTGTATTTGTGCCAAGTCTCCCTCTGTCTCCCTCTTATGAGGATACAGGTACTTGCATTTAGGGCCTAATCAAGTAATCGAGGATAATCTCCCCATCTCAAGATCCTTAAATTCATCACATCTGCAAAGACCCTTTTTCTAAATATGGTAATACTTACAGGTTCTAGGGATTAGGAACTGATATCTTTGGCCCACTACAGTCACCAACTAAACCAAGAAATTTTTGGTTTGTTAATATAATTAACTGAGATGTCCTTGTAGGTGAAAAATGTGTTTATAATCAGAACCTAATTTGTTTTATCTATTTATTATTTTATTTATAAACAACGAAGTATTTTTTTTAAATGTTTCTTTTTTTTTTAATTAGAGACTGCATTATTATTATTATTTTTTTAATTTTTATTTATTTATTTATTTATTTATGGCTGTGTTGGGTCTTCGTTTCTGTGCGAGGGCTTTCTCTAGTTGCGGCAAGTGGGGGCCACTCTTCATCGCGGTGCGCGGGCCTCTCACTATTGTGGCCTATCTTGTTGCGGAGCACAGGCTCCAGACGCGCAGGCTCAGTAATTGTGGCTCACGGGCCCAGCTGCTCCGCGGCATGTGGGATCTTCCCAGACCAGGGCTCGAACCCGTGTCCCCTGCATTGGCAGGCAGATTCTCAACCGCTGCGCCACCAGGGAAGCCCCAATGAAGTATTTTTGATGCAGCCTTAATGGATACTCTGAGTCTCTGACCTTTAAAGGGTTTGGGTCAGCCTGGACTGGCCTGGCTCATCCTGAGGAATCCTCGGCAGCTCTGAGACTATTTGTTGATGGATATTTCTGAGCTTGATCTTCCTGCTAATCCTCATTCCTCACACTTGGCTCTGAAAAATATAGGGCTATTTTAAAAAATCACATGTATCCCCAACGTTGAAGTTTTGCTTTTCCAAAGGATGTCTCTTCAGGATCTAAAGGCCATTTCAAGAAGAGGGCTAAACCTGCACTAGCTAAGATGGCAGCCACTGGCCACATGTGGCTACATACTGAACACTTGAAATGTGGCCCGTCCAAATTGAGATATGCTGTAAGTGTACAATACACAATGTATTTCAAAGACTTAGTTGAAGGAAAAGAATGTAAAATATCTTATCAAGAATTTTTATATTGATAACATGAAGAAAGAATATTTTTTTAGAAATATTGGGTTAAATAAGATATATTGTTAAAGTTAATTTTACCTGTTTCTTTTTATATTTTAAAGTGGATACCAGAAAAACTAAAAGCACATATGGGTTTCACATTATATTTCTATTGCAGTGTTCTGACTCTAAACCCAGGATTTTTTGGAACAAACATGGAACTGCCACCACGAATCCTTTTAAAAGACTATGTGCCCTGGGTGTCCAGAGGCCTGCTGATACCCTGCTCTGAGAACAGTGCCAGCAGTTTGGATTTGTGAATATATCAGAGTGGTATCAAAATGGTGCCCCTCTTTTCCTCCTTATAGTGTACTTTTTTAAATTATAAAAGAATTAGATGCTCATTGTTGAAAGTCTAATGATACAGAAAAGCATAAAAAAATTAACCCCCATCTCATCCCATTGAGGTAACCGATATTATTTTTCTTTGCTGAAAAAATGTATGTGTATTATATTGAGGGTTTTTTCACCTACAGCTTAGAAAGATGTAATGTTATATAATTACATTTTTTCCCTCTTAAATTATGGTCATCCTTCCATGCCAATAGATTCTGACCTATTTTTATTTTTAGAGGTTTTTTTTTTTTTTTTTTTTTTGGCCTTGGGGCATGTGGGATCTTAGTTCCCTGACCAGGGATGGAACCTGTGCCCCCTGCAGTGGAAGTGCAGAGTCTTAACCACTGGACTGCCAGGGAAGTCCCCTGACCTATTTTTAATAGCAACATAATATTCCATCATAAGTCAATATTTCCTTATTTATGGACATTCAGGTTGCTTCCACTGCTTGCTACTACAAACAATGCTACAATAAATAAATTTATACCAATATCCTTATTGATGAGTTTTCTGTAGGCTAGATTTCCAAAGCAGGATTACTATGTTAAAGGCTCACTAAATTTATTTATTTATTTATTATTTTTTGGCTGCGTTGGGTCTTCATTGCTGCGTGCGGGCTTTCTCTAGTTATGGCAAGAGGGGCCTACTCTTTGTTGTGGTGCAGGGGCTTCTCATTGTGCTGGCTTCTCTTGCTGTGGCTCACGGGCTTAGTTGCTCCATGGCATGTGGGATCTTCTCAGACCAGGGATCAAACCCATCTCCCCTGCATTGGCAGGTGGATTCTTAACCACTGCGCCACCAGGGAAATCACAGCTCACTACATTTAAAGTTTTGATATTGGCAGAATACTTACCAAGAAGGATGTAGAGTTCACACTACATATGTAGTTCATAGATACAATCTGTGAGTGTAATTTCCTCACACCCTTACCACCAACAGATATAAATCTTTTGATTTTTTTTGCACATCTGAGGAGGGAAAACGTTCTCATTTTCTCAGGAAATTGCATTTCCCTGACTAGCAATGAAGTTTCTTGTTTATTGGCTATTTGTACTTCTTTTCCTATAAAATTACCAGTTAGCATCCTTGGCATATTTATCTCATCTTTTTTTCCTATCAATTTGTAGGAGTTCTTTGTACAGTATAGATATTAACTCTTTAGACTCACAAATTTGTATCTTCAGCCCAGACCTCTGCCCTGAACTCCAGACACATATCTAATTGCCCATTGGTATCTCCACTTGATGACTTAGAGGAATCTCAAACTTATTGTGTCCAGGGAACTCCCTGGCAGTTCAGTGGTTAGGACTCCATGCTTTCACTTCTGTGGCCCTGGGTTTGATCCCTGGTCGGGGAGCTAAGATCCAACAAGTGGCGATGCATGGCCAAAAACAAAAACAAAAAACCAAAAAACCAAAAAAACAACTTATTATGTCCTGGTCATCCACAATGTTCCCTATCTCAATAAATGGCAACTCCATGTTTCCATTTACCTGGCGTCATCTTTGACTTTTCTCACAACTCACATCTGATCGTACATTCTGTTGGCTCTACCTTCAAACTACTATATCCAAATCTGAGCACTTCCCCTGAATTCTACTGCAGCCACCCTGATCCATGTCACCATCGTCTCTTTCCTGGATTTTTTTTTGGCCGTGCTGCATAAGTGTTCTTTTTTTTTTTAACATCCTTATTGAAGTATAATTGCCTTACAATGGTGTGTTAGCTTCTGCTTTATAACAAAGTGAATCAGTTATACATATACAATATGTTCCCATATCTCTTCCCTCTTGCATCTCCCTCCCTCCCTGCATAAGGGTTCTTAGTTTCCCAACTAGAGATTGAACCCAACCCCGCTGCAGGGGAAGTGCAGAGTCCTAACCACTGGACCTCCAGGGAAGTCCCTCTCTCCTGGATTTTTGCCATAGTGATAATTGTTCTGAGCAAATGACTGTTTTCTCTTTGTTTTTACCCATTTCAATAGCAGCCAGAATGATACTTATAAAACTATGAAAGATAAGTCATATCAGATGAACCCCTCTGCTCTCTAGACTTCCGGCCTCACTAAGAGTGAAAGCCAAAATTACTTCAATGGCCCACAAGGTGCTACACCTCCTCCCCATCCTTATGCTCTATTATTCACTCTGTTTCCCCCTCCAGCCATACTAGCTTGTGATTCCTTGGACAGACATGCTCCCGCCCCAGGACTTCCTGACATGTACTTTCACGCTGGAATGATTCCCCCCAGAGGATGGCTTGTCTGCTCCCTCAGTTACTTCAAGTCTTTATCACTACCTAGCAGGCTACATGTTTTACTTGTTATTATCTGTCTCTCCCCACCATGATATAAGCTCCAAGGTCGGGATTTTTGTAACTTTTTGTTCACTGCTTTATCCTTGGTCCTGCCCCACAGGGTAGGTTCTCAAAATTTGTAGAATGAACTTGTAAGCAAACATTTCCCTGAACTTGTCACATGTTCTTGTTTTTGACGTCTTCTGCCATGCGAAATCTTTTTATTTACATACGTACAACCATCAGTTTTGAAGTTTTTCCTCTTTTATTTAAAGGCTCAATTTTTACCCTCTCAAGGACCGTTCTTTTGACTTAATTTCCTATTTTATTAAACTTTCTACTGTGGAAAATTTCAAACATACACCAGAGATATATATCTCATTCCTCGTTTGCAAAGTCCATAAAAGGGAGAGGCGGGCTCTTGATTTTTCAGCGTCTCCAGCGTCTGCCAGGACCTCAGCAACCTCAGGGAATGTGTTTCCAAAGAATAAATTAATGGCACGAGGGTTTCTCCAGGGCAGATGCCTCTCAGGGTCCCCTCAGACCACAGGCGGCAATCCTGGAAGTCGTTTGCTGAAGGAAGGCGTCTGTCCTGTTTTCTCCCGCCAGGCCGGGCCTTCCCGTGGACACTCGCCGCCACCTCTAGGCGCGGGTTTGGCCTAGGTTGCCAGAATGGGAGGGGCTCTGACTTCCGACTGAACAAAGTTTTTTCTTGGGGCCCGCCGATCCCGGCCCCACCCAGGCCAGAGGCCGCCTCAGTGACTAGGCCTCTCAGCAGCCACTGCACTCCTCGCACGCGGATCCCCCTCTCCAGCCCTTCTTCCCCCTCCCCCGGGCAGCGGCGGTTGGTCGCGCGCAGTCGTCCCTCTCCCACCCCCTCCGCTAACGAGCGGGCTCCAGGCCCTCTGGGATTGGCTGCGCCTGAGTGCATTTTCTCTCAGCCTCTCTGATTGGCTGCAGGGCACGCGGGATCTGGGCTCCGATTGGCTAGGTCAGAGCGCCTGCGCGGCGGGGTTCTCGGTCGCCAGCCATTCCTGGGGAGGACTGCCGGCGGGTCAGACGTTTCGCCTGTCGCTGGAGGAGAGGTCCAGGCTCTCCGGGAAGGCGGCTGCGGCGGAAAAATGAAGATATTCGTGGGAAACGTCGATGGGGCGGATACGACGCCGGAGGAGCTGGCAGCTCTCTTTGCGCCCTACGGTACGGTCATGAGCTGCGCCGTCATGAAACAGTTCGCCTTCGTGCACATGCGCGAGAACGCGGGCGCGCTGCGCGCCATCGAGGCCCTGCATGGCCACGAGCTGCGGCCGGGGCGCGCGCTCGTGGTGGAGATGTCGCGCCCACGGCCTCTTAACACTTGGAAGATATTCGTGGGCAATGTATCGGCTGCGTGCACGAGCCAGGAATTGCGCAGCCTCTTCGAGCGCCGCGGACGCGTCATCGAGTGTGACGTGGTGAAAGGTAATGTGGAGGCGGGCGCGCGGGCGCGGGCGCGCTCGGGGCACTCTGCTTGTTAGCCACGCCCCTTTCCCGGGGGTCGGTCACTGCGCGGTTGGCGGTGGGGGCGGGGGGAAGTCCGCGGGAGTGAGGCCGGAGGTGTTGGGGGCGCGTTGGGTAGAGCCACCCTCCTCCCGTGCGGTCCAGGCACCATTAACCAAGTGGGAGGAAGCGGCTCTGGGTGGGTGCGGCGGCTACTGTGAGCCGAGCTACGGGGCCGGGGACGCGCCTGAGAGACTTGGGAGGGTACCGGGGGCGCGCCTTTCACTGGGCTCCTGGGCCTGGCACCGAGCGGAAATTGGGAAGTGACGGGCACAAGCCGGATCATGGAGCGGGGAAGATTTCGCCACTTCCCCACTTCCTCTCCAGAAGTCTGTCAGAGCAAGGGAAAAGGGAAAAGGTGGGGGCTGAACCCCACCCCCCCCCCAAGGCCACCGTCGTGTTCCCTCTCGATGAATGCTCCCGAGCGGAAGGTAACGGGGCCCTTGGAAGTTTCTTGGGCTGGGATCTTTTAGTATTGTGTGGCGTGGGTCTGCTGATGGGTATAGTTACTCGTGGGTACAGGAGGGGCCCCTTCCTAACCACTTTGGCCTTTCAGTATTGTTAGGCGTGGCAATTCTGTGCTTTCCAACTCCCTCAAACTTTTTTTTCCCCTTTGGGATCGATTTTACATCTATAAACTAGAAACCCCGACTTTTCGCATGTGGACGAAGGCTTGTTTTATGAAACGGCCTCTTCTGAGCAACTAACTGGTCAAGGCGGTGCCCTAGGGCAGTATCCTTTTAGAAACTTGGTGATTTTGCAAGGGGGCACACTCTGAGCGGGACGTGGGGACTTAATAGTCATCTTTGCTTGAGTAGTCTAATTGTCAGGGTAGATCCCTACTTTGCCTTCGAGAAGAATATATCACCATAATTTAGGCCTGACCTCCTTTTTGGGACTTAGTTGACTTTTTCCATAGTCTGGGTTCTTATCCCTAAGCTTTTTCTTTTTTGTTGGCAAGATTTGGAGGTATAGCCCTTGTGTATGTGGCCAGTTTCTGTTCCACTTGGGAACAGATCAGAGTTAACTTTGCCTTGCTGTCTTCAGGGACACAACCTGGGAGTGAGTATCTGATCCCTTGCTCCTGGTGTTGGATTCATAGCTGCTCATACCCTGTGTGAGAAGTTTTGAGGATAGTAAATAAATTTGGGAGCAGGTGCTTATTCATTTCCACCAAGATACATCGTTTGGATCATTCCTTATCCTTTCCGTAACTGGGGGAAGTGTGAGGGTTGCAGTCTCCACCACTAGGAGTAATTCCTTCTTCTGCGTTAATACTGCATTTTGTTTTCCTCAACTCAGGCTATGCAAATTCATGACTATCTGGAATTAGGCTTTCCTGCTGGGTGCTCTGATGAGGCAGGCTGTATGGTGCATGAATTTTTGCTTTTATTTAGAGTGAAAGAGTGGGAAGGGCATCAGATTGGGGCCTGGCCAGGAAATGTATATGACTCATTATGAGAGTTCTGTGTTTGATTGACCTATTACATTTTTTGGTGTGGTTCTTAGACAGGGTGGCTACTAGATTGGGAGTCTAGAAACTTGCATCTGAGGGGACAGTCTCTATGGAACTCATTGGTCGAGAAGCCTCCTTTGGGTTGGTAGAGAAAGCTAAAAATTTGCCTGAATTTGCTTGGGACTGACACCAAGTGACAGTGGGGGGGTGGGGTGAAGTGTGTAACTGCATGTGGTTTTTAGAACTCCTGGCTGTTTTCTTGTGAAAGTTAGAGTGAAAGTTTTGCGCATTTTGTCCCTTTGCGAACATTTGATTGGCAGAGATGCACTGACTTCCTTAGGGAGTGGTGGTTAGTTGTTGTTTGTAGTTATGCTGATATGTAAGAGAGTGCCTGATAATACTTTGATGTAAGGGACTGTGGTAAAGATTTGAGGATCATATTCTCCACTGATGCCTTTCTATTTGGAGTGAAGGAAAATGAAGTTTTTAAGTTGGGAATGTAGTAGAAGAGACTGGCTCTGGTTCTATAAATAGCTTACTTATTTCTTGGTCTGGGAATGGGCACTTGACTGAGTCATCTTGTGTTGGTTGTCAGGTCTTTGAAAAGCACAGAAGCTTGGCACTGCACAGGACAGCCAGTTCCGTTTTATTTCACAGGGGGAATAACGTAGTTGCTTGGTTCCAGGAGCTTAGATATGATTTGTAGAGTAAAAATTTCCATAGCAACAGCAGATTGTAACCACTCTCCACAGCTACATTCTGTTGGGTGTTCAAGGATGAAGTCTGAGAGTTGCTGACAGCTTTAGGAACCATTTAGATTTCATGAGAAGTCTGAAAGGCAGAATAGGAAACTGTTTCCTTTCCTTTGTTGTGGGTGGCCATTCTTTCCTCCTACATACAGCTCTGTAGTTTCAAATTAGAATTTTTTACTCTTCTGAGAAAAGGAAAACTCATTTTTCTGGATTCTCTTAACTTTGGTACTGGAGGAATTGTGATGTCACCAGACCATTAGGATAGCTCTGTAAATCATTGCCTGCTAGTCTCTTTAAATGCGATGGATTTCCTTCGGGGGTCACTGTTTCCTTGAACTACCTCTCTAGGCAGGTGGGTCCCTGGAGTTTGCTAGATCTTTGGTTTTTCTTTATTGTCCTAGGAGTAGTTAGGTTCCCGGGCATCTTCGGTAGGGCTAGGTCTGGGTTTAGCTGCTCACTGTGATAAGGGTTAGTTAGCCCTCATGTGATGGAGTCAGCTGGACAACTTATTCGCACTTCCCTCCAGTATCAGGCTTAGAAACTCTCTGATATAAATTGGATATAATTGTATCTGATGGTTTTCTTTTTATCAGCTATATAGCTTATCTGTGTGGTCAATTGAATTGTACACATGAAATCTCAATTTTCAAGTTTCACAAGTTGGTCTCTTAATAAAACCCAGCCAAGTAGGGCGTAGGGAGTAGATAACGTGACGTCCTATTGCTCTTGTAAACCCACTGAAAGTTTTTGTTGGGTGTTTTTTCCTAGCTTATTCCAGTCCTAGGAATTTGTGGATAAGTTAACCAGGAATGTAGTATGGTTCCTTAATATTCCCTCATAGTGCCTGAAAGTTTTTTTTTTAATTCCCTTTAATCTGCCTACACTCTTGTTTTCTGCTGGCCATTGCATTCTTCTGGTGGTAGGGTCAGCTCAGCCTTTGCTTTTAACGAGATCTGGGACCACCAGCATTGATTTTTAGCTCACTGTACCCAAACTGGAGGTGAGAGATGAGAGGACAGTTCTGGTGCCCTGTGGCTAGGCCGAAAGGAACACTTTTCGCTTTTTGCAATTGGTAGATGAAGAATCAGGTTCTGGCCATAGGGGTGTGAAGACAGAGTTATGATACTTCATTTTGTTCCTTTATCGTCTCTGACTAGTTCCAAATTTGCATTTACAGATGATACTGTATCTCTTGTGTTTTATTAGAGATGAAAGATCATATCTGTAGGGAACAAAGCCTGTGGTTATTCCTAGGCTTGAATGATTATCATGATTTTTATCATTATATAGCTATTTATACTTTACAAGGCATTTTAAAAAAATTTTTATTTATTTATTTATTTATGGCTGTGTTGGGTGTTCGTTTCTGTGCGAGGGCTTTCTCTAGTTGTGGCAAGCGGGGGCCACTCTTCATCGCGGTGTGCGGGCCTCTCACTATCGCGGCCTTTCTACAAGGCATTTTTATCTCATTTGAATCTTCTAACTCTGAGGTGGGTAGGACAGACTGTCAGATGGAGAAATAAATTGTAAGTTCCGTAAAAACTTACAGCAAGTCAGTGAACTGGATCTTCAGCTGAGACATTTTAGCGCCTAGCCCCAGGATTCCTTTTGCTATACCGCACTTCTGACTTCTACCTGTTGATTATTTTTATTCTTATTTGTATGAGAGTCACATTGGTGGCATTGCCGTACATCCAGGAAAATGGCTTGCTTTATAGGAACAGCTAGAGAGGGCATCCCAATATGAAAGTTTCTAGAAATTAGGACACTTGTTTAGAGGCCATTTAAAAGGATTTCTTATCAAGAATGGAACCTTAGTAATTTCATCTAGGTAATTCATTTCCTAAAGTGATGTGAGAGAGATGGGGTCCTGGTGCTTGGACTTTAAAAGTAGCCACAGGTTCAGATGGGGTTAAGTGCATGGCCTTACTTAACACCAGCATGACCTTTTTCATTGTTCTTCAGATTCTGCTTGCATCATTGTGGTTTGTGAATTTGGATGTGAACAAGAATTTCTTCCTATTACTTCCTTTCCTAAAGTTTTCTTGTTCTGTATGGTAGATGAGTAGGACTTTGAGATCAACATCCTGTCTTAGAGGCTTTCCTACCACAGCTCATTTAGGACTGAATGAGGACCTGAGGGGTAACCTGCTTAGCAGAGCCTGCTAGCTGTGGTAATTGCAGCTTCTTGCTATGAAGCTGAGAAACCAAATCTTTTCTGTGAACAGAAGCCCAAGGGGTAAGGAATACTTCTGCCTCTTGATGAGTAACCTCTGATGTAATGTAGCCTGGGGGTGGGGGGCGTGTGTGTGTGCCTTGAGCCTGAACTCAGCCAGGAGGCTCAGTTTCCATTCCCACATCTTATTGGCTTACGTGGGGTCCAGCTTCTCCCCTTCTCAGCTTAAATGTCTAGTCTTAATACACAATCCTGCCTTACACGTTGACTTCTCGGGGTAGACTGGTGTAGTGAAGAGGCATGGAGAGCTGGGATTCTGTTCCTGGGTCTGACACATGGTTTTGCAGCAAGCCATATAAATTCTCTGAGTGTGTTTGCCCACCTGTAAAATGGGATAATGATCCTTTGCTCTGCCTGCCTCCTGGGATTGTTGTGAGGCCCAAATGAGGTCCTGTGCATGGAAGTGCTTTGAAAACTGGGAAGTACTGTGGGAAAAGGGGAGATCATACTGGAGGAATTTCATGGACTGTGCATCGCAGTGTAGCTCTCCTGCCTTAATTGGACCCTGGGCTGAGACACGGGTCATTCCAAGATATAAGTGGTCATTTCCAGTGTTTGAGAGTTAAGCCTCAAAGGTGAACAGTAGTGTTTGGTGATCTTGGGATAGACAATACTGAGTAATTGAGTGATCCAGGAATGCTTTCTGCTTTTTGTCTGCTCGTTTATACTTACAGGAGATGTGAAGATTTTTATCCTGTGTTGCTGTTCATCTTTGCTCTTTCTTCTCTCACCAGGAAGTTGGGTGAGGTGGCAGGGGGAACGGGGAGAATGGGAAGAAAGCCATAGACAAAGCTGCCTGCTTGTGACAGTCAGAAGCTTTGTTATATGGGAGCCACATTTTATGACCTACTCCTGGAGAGGAGGGTTTGGAGGCCTGGAGGTAGCTGGCAACAGCTGGGTGCTGTTGGTGTGTCCAGTTTGGGACCCATCAGGTAGCATGCCCTGCCCCCCTAATTGCTAACCCTCTGTCTGCTGCTTTATCAGACTACGCGTTTGTTCACATGGAGAAGGAAGCAGATGCCAAAGCCGCCATCGCGCAGCTCAACGGCAAAGAAGTGAAGGGCAAGCGCATCAACGTGGAACTCTCAACCAAGGGTCAGAAGAAGGGGCCTGGCCTGGCTATCCAGTCTGGGGACAAGACCAAGAAACCAGGGGCTGGGGATACGGCATTCCCCGGAACTGGTGGCTTCTCTGCCACCTTCGACTACCAGCAGGCTTTTGGCAACAGCACTGGTGGCTTTGATGGGCAAGCCCGTCAGCCTACACCACCCTTCTTTGGTCGCGACCGCAGCCCCCTGCGCCGTTCACCTCCCCGAGCCTCGTATGTGGCTCCTCTGACGGCCCAGCCAGCCACCTACCGGGCCCAGCCCTCAGTGTCACTGGGCGCTGCCTACAGGGCCCAGCCTTCTGCCTCTTTGGGTGTCGGTTATCGGACTCAGCCCATGACAGCCCAGGCAGCCTCTTACCGCGCTCAGCCCTCTGTTTCCCTTGGGGCCCCATACAGGGGCCAGCTGGCTAGTCCTAGCTCCCAGTCTGCCGCAGCTTCCTCGCTTGGTCCATATGGTGGAGCCCAGCCCTCGGCCTCGGCCCTCTCCTCCTATGGGGGTCAGCCAGCTGCGGCTTCTTCGCTCAACTCCTATGGGGCTCAGGGCTCCTCCCTTGCCTCCTATGGTAACCAGCCATCCTCTTATGGGGCACAGGCTGCCTCTTCCTATGGGGTTCGTGCGGCTGCCTCCTCCTACAACACCCAGGGAGCAGCTTCCTCCCTAGGCTCCTATGGGGCCCAGGCAGCCTCCTATGGGGCCCAGTCTGCAGCCTCTTCACTAGCTTATGGGGCCCAGGCAGCTTCTTACAGTGCCCAGCCTTCGGCCTCTTATAATGCCCAGTCTGCCCCATACGCTGCACAACAGGCTGCTTCCTATTCTTCCCAACCTGCTGCCTATGTGGCGCAACCAGCTACAGCTGCTGCTTATGCTAGCCAGCCAGCTGCGTATGCTGCGCAAGCCGCTACCCCAATGGCTGGCTCCTATGGGGCCCAGCCAGTTGTTCAGACCCAGCTGAATAGTTACGGGGCTCAAGCATCAATGGGCCTTTCAGGCTCGTATGGGGCTCAGTCAGCTGCTGCGGCCACTGGCTCCTATGGTGCTGCAGCTGCTTACGGGGCCCAACCTTCTGCCACCCTGGCAGCTCCTTACCGCACTCAGTCGTCAGCCTCATTGGCTGCTTCCTATGCTGCACAGCAGCATCCTCAGGCTGCTGCCTCCTACCGTGGCCAGCCGGGCAATGCCTACGATGGGGCAGGTCAGCCGTCTGCAGCCTACCTGTCCATGTCCCAGGGGGCCGTTGCCAACGCCAACAGCACCCCGCCGCCCTATGAGCGTACGCGCCTCTCCCCACCCCGGGCCAGCTACGACGATCCGTACAAAAAGGCTGTCGCCATGTCGAAAAGGTACTGTATGCCCCCCCGCCTCTGCCCCCAGCTGGGGCTCAGGGCAAGGGGCTGAGGTTGGCATGGGAGGGAAACTGGAGCCATCGGCCCCTCCCTTGGTCTTCTCTACTCCTGTGGGATGTCCAGAAGCTGAGGGGGGTGATGTCTGTGAACTTTCCTGGTCACCAGGGTTCAAGTGGAGCATAGTGCTCAGACTGGGGTGGTACCAGCTAGTCAGGCTGGGAAAAGTGTCACCTGTCAAGGCTGGCCCAAGTGCTATTGGAGCTGCTGCCTGCAAGATTGTGGCCCATAGTCTTTCCCACTGTCTGAAGGATCCTTAAGCCTGTTACGTGGTTGTCCTGGCCTTTGGTGGGGGTGGGTTTGAAAGAGTAGTCCCTTTGGCAGTCACTGGCTGAAGGCAGGGTGTATGTGGTGCGTCCACTCTTTGGGAAGTTGGGGACCTTGCTTTCGTCCGCCGTTCTGTTGGTAAACAACCAAGGTCTTTCTCTGCAGGGCCCAAGGGTGGGGTAGTTTGTTTGTGGTTTGGGAATGCGGACCAGAATCCACCTTGGCCAGTTCAGAAGGGGAGGTCTTCAGTGGTGGGCTTGGTTTCCCACTGAGTTGGACCAGGCTTGATTTCTTGCCCTGGATAGGGTGTTGAGCCTTCTGACAAAATCTTGTTTGTTGGAGACCAATCTGATTACACCCTCCCTATCCCCATTGGCATCTCCCCCGTGCCCACCTGGAGCCCTCCCCTCAATTGTCTCATTCACCAACTGTCTTCTTCTCTCGACTAGGTATGGTTCCGACCGGCGTTTAGCCGAGCTCTCTGATTACCGCCGTTTATCAGAGTCGCAGCTTTCGTTCCGCCGCTCGCCGACAAAGTCCTCGCTGGATTACCGTCGCCTGCCCGATGCCCATTCCGATTACGCACGCTATTCGGGCTCCTATAATGATTACCTGCGGGCAGCTCAGATGCACTCTGGCTACCAGCGCCGCATGTAGGGCCATCCTGGGACAGGGCTCCACAGGGAGGGAAGGAGAGGAGAGGTGGGGTAGGGTGCAGACGCAGGTTATAACCACTGGCCCATACCTCTCCTGTTTGCGGTTTTTCATCCCCTCTACCATGTGGGCCTTCCCCAGGAGACGATCCTTTTGAGTGTTCGGCAGTAACCTACTTTATTCCTTCGCCTCAGCAGCAAATCTTGCTACTGGCTCTAGATCTGCGGTTCCCCTCTCCCCTGCCTCCCGTCTCCCCAGGATGGGAATTTCTTTTATGTTTTTATTTTTTTCCTGGCTCCCTTTTATTTTTGTGCGCGATATTTAAGGTCGTCTGGATGGGGAAGCAACCTGCAGCTGAGGTCGGCGGCGCCTTTTTCTTTTTAGATGTGAGGGAGGCCAGGAAAGGGTTAGCTTGACCATTTCCTATGCGCCAAGCTGTGCCAGTTGTCCAGGGGGCCCTGACTTTGTCCCTCTATAGACTGTGTTGAGACTGAGTTCCTGTTGGGACAGTTGGTTGGTATATGTCCAGATCCCTACTGACCCCTGATGTTCTAGCTGATGCTGTGCGGCACGGTCCACTTCCCCATCTCCCCAAGTAGGTGGTGTTAGAAAACCTTAATTTTTTTTCCCTTTTGTATGGACTACAAATAAAACTTGGGGCGATTTGCAGTTTGGAAACCTGGTTGTCATTGTCTTGATTGCACTCAGTTTCAGAGAAGCCAATTTGACATCCAGGAGGACATGACAACTAAAGGGAGGGTGGCCAGAGAACCCAGGGCAGATGAGGAAAGGGGTTTGAATGTAGGAATTAGAATGATTTCCCTGCTGCCAGAGGGATTTAACCCATCGTCGTTCTGCTAGTCTGCCATCTTTAGGACTGGAGAGTCCGGCCCAGGTTGCTTCAGCTTGAGTTAATCACACCAAAATGCAGTAAATTTACTGCCCATTTTCCTCGCCTGTGCTTGGCTATTTTCCTTGACTTGTCTCCAGTTCAGGAAAAACCTGGGCTCCAGCAGGGTGGTTCTGGGGTTTGGCTTCTCAGGTGAGAAGTGGGGAATGGGTGGCTTTGGTGCTTATGAGGCTAGTAGGTCTTCCAGGCAGTGGGCTCCAGTGAGTACTGGGGCTGGGACCTGGGAAGGAGCCAGTAGTTGGGGTGTGGGGGTCATGTCACTGTCCGGTAATGCCCTGTGGTTGGGACAGTTGGAAGCCGGTATGGGGGATTCTGGCTGTAGACCTGGTATTTCGCATGTCGAACAACAGCACAGAGCGTCCTTCCTGCGTCCTGCCAACCCCTGTCATCATAGTCACCTGAGACTCAAATTCCCTTTCTTGTTGGGTTTATATTTGAAGGTGTTATGATAGACTCCGGGAAGGGGGTGAGGTGCAAGCATAACCAAATAGGGATGCTGCGATACGCTGAGGAATTGATTGTTTATACTTTCATTCTGGGACTAGGGGTTCAGAGGACCTGAGCACAAAATAAGACAATTCCAGCCATGGACAAGACGGAGGCTTGGGCTCTATGATGGGTGAATGAAAGACTGGTTGGGTAGGGTGGTGACAGGAAACTGACTGACATTCCTTTGGGAAAGGGGGCTTTAGAAATTTGATTTGGGAGTCTGTTGGGGCAAGGTGATTTTGGGGGGGGGGTGTCAGTCAAATGGAGTTCAGGTGGGTTCTCTTCTGCTTCCTTCACTGGTTTCTTGTGAACTTCCCTGTGACAGAGTAGTTTGCCCCAGGTGTTCTCTTCCCTCTGCCCAGTGGGCAAAAGTATATGATCTTTGTTTAACTGTGAGCTCCTATTTGTGGATGCAAACTGGGGGTAATCTCAGGGATACTGAGGCCATAGCCGCCTCCTTGCTTTTCTTTCTGCTCACTTCTTTGCCTTCAGGTGTTTTGCTGCTCCTTTTCATTTGTTTGCAGGACTGGGAGGAGGGGAAATTTGATAGGTTTTTTGTCACTTTTCTGCAGTGAGGGTGGGGTAATCTCAGGGCCAAGCTAACAGGCTTAGCTCTGGTTATTTCCCCGGAAAATCAAGGGTTGGTTAATTGTAGTGCTGTGATTGTGGCCTGTGTATTTGTAATTACTTCTTTCTTTGTCAGTGGCTTTCTGTCATCTTTCTCTCCAGTGAGGGTTCTGCCACTGTCCCAATCCCATGGTTCCTGTGAAAAATAGCCTAATGTGCTCTCGGGGCCAGTGCTGATATTTCTTTATTGCAGCCCAAGTTCTTCAGAGTGACCTGGCCTAGATGATCACTCTGCTTATTATCTTTAGGTCCTGATGCTCTTGTGGCCTCTGCTGCCAGGCTTCTCATTTAAGCTAGAAGGAGCTAAAGCTAAATCCTTTGTCATTTTCCTCTTTCTTGCAGATTGTTTTAAAATTCCCTCCCTCTTTAAATTATGCCACCTGTTAATCCTATAGCCCACTCTTCATACTTTGCTTTTTGTGGATTTCTGATTTCCAGGGTCCTACAACTTGGAGACGGTTGGGTTGAATGAATGGGAGGATAGACATTTAATGTGTGTTTTGGGAGAGGTGGGTGGGAATATGCGCTCCCAGTGTCCTTCAGATCTTTGCTCTTCTGATCTATCGCCTCTATAACTTGACCTTCATTGGAGAAGCTTTAGATGGTTTATTCCTGGAACAAGACTATGTAAAGGCTTCTCCCCTCTTCAGCCTCTTCTCTTCTGCGGTTTGGACCTTGTTTCAGATTCTGTCTGGGGTAGGCCTGGGGCCCCATCCCTTGTACTGGAGGTAACGGGACTATCACTGAGTGGTCAGCCTCCATGGGTAGGCTGCCTTTCTAGTCATGCCCATCAGTTAAGCTCTGCCAGAGTCTGTGCACAGACTGTTGGTTCTGCAGTCGTTTTATCCTATCAAGCCAAGTCAGTTGACTATAATGTGGGATGACTAAGGTCATAATGAAAATTAATTTCCTAGATTAATGGACTAGTATGTAATGTAATAGGAGTTTGGGTAATAAAGAAGATAAGATGGATATGATAGGTGGAAAATTCTTATTCACCTAAATTCTATAGGAACCTTTAAAAAGATCATAAAGGGTAGAATCTAGTTTTCCAGGAAGAACAAGTTATTAATAAATGATTTCAAGTCTAGCTGTAAATCATTAGAAATATTGCGTGTCTGTAGTGCTGGAAATACAGTGTTCAGGTAGCTGAGCCCTTGGGCTGACCTTGGGAAATCGATAGTCCAGGGGGAGGGGGCAGGACCTACCTCGATGAACTAGTTACAGTTAATGAGCAATGCTAGGGAAGTGACAGGTAAGGAAGGAGAGGATGGGGCAGCCCCACTAGAGAAAACTGTGGAGATGGGATTTGTTTGATTTGAAAACTGACTTGGCACAGAGAACTACTGAGGGTGCTGGCTCTAAAATCAGGCTTCCCGAGTTTGAATCCCGGTTCTGCCGCTTATCTGGGTGATCTTGGACATGTCAGGAATTCTACCTAAGTTTTTTCATCTATAAGGTAGGGAAAATAGTTAACATCTATTGAACACATGCTAAACATTGTTAAAAGTGCTTTTCATATATTTCATTTTACCTTTATTGCAACTCAAATGTATTAGGTACTTTTAAACCTATTTTGGAAATTGAGGCTGTAGGTTAAGTAACTTCTGAAGATCACATGGCTAGAAAGTCGTGGATCAAGGAATTGAACCAGCCATTTTGAACCATCCAGGACTGTTGGAGCAAATAACATGTAGCAAGTGTAGAGCCTCATATATAGTCACTGCTCATTAAATGCTAGCCATCTCAGAAATAAGGAGTTAGAACATTCTGGGGAGATTGGGATTGCGTAGGGGAGCACACAGCTGAGCAAAGGACTTTGGGTGTAGGTGTGAGTACAGCAAGTATGAGTAACAGTGAAGGAGGGGGATTTCTGTAATGAGTGGTACCTAGGTGTGATGTAGGCCACTGGACCATACCAGTTTTGGCCACCTCCAGTGTCAGACAACACTTGTGTCCTGGGGGTCAGATTCTCCTAGGTATGGAGAAGAAAGGTATGGAGTAGGGGACCTGCACAGACATTAAGGGGAGGCTTAAGAGTGTGTAGCTGGAAGTGGGATTGGAGGCTTAGGAAGCTTGCTGACTGGCCTAGTGGCTCCCTCTGAACATCCCTGGAGATTACTGGTTTTTAATTTGAGCCCTTATTATACCAGTAACTCATTTCTGGATTAGGAGCCAGAGTTATTAGGTATATAAGTTGTATACATTCCTAAGAGTGTGAAACAAATAGATTGCTTATTCACATTTGAGTGGTCTACACAGACAACAGTGTTTCCCCCTGAATTTGGATTTGTTTCTCATTTCCCTTTCAAGAGTCCAGGCTCCAGCCTCTTTCATCTCTTCAAGATGTGGAGCCAGAACATATTTATGCTTGGGTCTGAGAGAAAGGCTA
Organism: Balaenoptera musculus; assembly: GCF_009873245.2. Classification (NCBI taxonomy): domain Eukaryota; kingdom Metazoa; phylum Chordata; class Mammalia; order Artiodactyla; family Balaenopteridae; genus Balaenoptera; species Balaenoptera musculus. Next base: position 104,160,680 of record NC_045792.1, read on the forward strand.
GATGACTTTGGACAAGTTGCTTTATCTTTTAATTTAGAGGCTTGTTAACCTGATCAGAAGAATCACCAGAGTGGCCATTTGCAGTGTTCCAGACAAGGTGCTTTTAAAACATCCGATTCTCTGTAGTTGGCGTGGTAAGGTAGAGGATTTGGACCAGATATCCTTAATTTAAAAACGCTTAATTTTTAAGTATTTTGGTAAAATACAGTTGGGAAAATGAACATCAGTATGGAGACACTGGAGCTACAAATCTCCCTACCTAAAGCTTCATTTTGCAGCATTTGTCAAACGTAATCCTGGTGATCAGAAGCTGTAGCATAAGTTACCCCTGGCTTTTGGGCTTTTTATGTTTGAGGGAGACTGGAAAGTATACTAGGTGATAAGAGCAAAAGGGCTTGTTTTTAGTACTAAGTGTCCATGTTCTTTTTTTTTTTTTTTTAGTGTCCACGTTCTTAAGCTGACACTGCAAATCCAAAGTCATTTCTCTCCTCTTGGTTATGAAGAATTTAATTCATGCGTTATCTATTTGTTAAGTTAGTCAACAAATATTTGAGTGCTTACCATGTGCCAGGGGCAATTTTAACACAGGATAATAGTAGACAACAAGAAAAGGTCCTTGCCCCTGTAGAACAAGTATTTGCTGGGGGCAATGGGTGGGAGGGAGTCAGAAAATGAATGAACAAATAGGATTTCAAGTGGTGGTAAGTATTTGGAAAAACAACATGGAGTCATGGGATAGAGTTCCAAGGTGTAGCGTTGGAGTGGGGGGCTGTGTTTAGATGGGGTGGCCAGCGAAGGACCTGGAGAAAGAACATTTCAGTCTGAATGAGCTTGGGACAAAGGGGCCAGTGTGCTGGAGCATAGTTGGGGTGGGGTGTGTTAGGGATGGGGGTAGGAGAATTGTTACAGAGATTGGGAGATTCTGGCAACAACCAGATTGGGTAGTGTGAATTGAAACTTTTCCAGTTGCCATGGGTTTTAATTTAAAAAGCAGGGGAATGATTTAATGTGGTTTACTCAGTTGGATGAGCTTGCAAAATGAAACAAATATAACTGGACCTAGAGGGCTTTCAGAAGGTAAATCAAGAATATAATTAGATCAGGGGGTGGGTGTGGGTGGTGGTCTGCAAACTGGCCTGAACTGTTATCCCGAGAAGATTTCTATTCCCAGTTTTTCCCCTTTGGACTTGGAGAGATTCCTAGTTTCATAGAGTAAGCTGATCTCATATGCTTTGGTATTTTGGAAGAAAGTTTTATCTCCAAGGCTATTAGGACAGAAATTTTGGAAGATCAAACAAAGGAGCTGAAAGGATTTCTATACCAGATGTGTTTCTCTGCGCACATGGAGTTGTGACCACCTCCCGATGATGCAGGGCCCCTCCAGAGGGCACACTTGGAGCTAACATGCAGTTGGTTTTCTTCATCACTGATCCTTTGGCCTTTATTCAGAGCCGCAGTGTCAGCATCAGGATCCACAATGAAAACGGACCAAGATTAGTGACCACTACATTTGTAAATGTGACATTCTGACATTTTTAGATTCCTACCTTTTCCCACCCTAGAATAAATTCTTGACCAATTACCCACCGTTTGATTTCTGAGTCACGTCAGGTTTTAAAATCTATTTCCATAACTTTGACTTCACCTTTCTCTTTATGATCCCCACCCCTTTTGGGGGGGGCTGCTTTGAACGGTAGTATGTTCTGCTTTTGTCATCTTCACTCCTGATGATCCCTTTCCTCACTGCTTTTATCATGTTTTAAGTTCTTCCATCCCCCTTTTTAAATTCCTTCTTCAAAAGCTGCCTTGCAGAAGGGTTGTTCAATGAATTATGGGATTATGTGAAGAAGCCAAAGGATGATAAAAAAATGTGATGAGGGAAGCCGGACCCTCTGGAGAATGCTGTTTTGATTGTATTTTGCTTATAGCTGGTTGTGACTTAGGCTCTTCCCTCTAAGGTCGGTTCTAGGAGTTTAAACTTACAGCTCTGGCTGATGGCGCCCAATAAAATAAAACAAAAAACTTTGCTGCTCTAGTTTTTTATCAGGGCGGGGTGGGGGTGTATGCGCAATCTCCACGGTCACACAGAGAAGCCTTTTCTTCATCTTGGACCCCGGGAGGCTGGTTCCTCGAAGGAACTTGTCTCTTCGGCGCCTCCTGAGTAATGCAGCCCTCAACCGAGCCGACGTCGGGGCCTTTATACCCTAATTGAAGCTGAGCCCATTAACCGTTTTCAGAGTTCCTTTCACCACCTATGAAAGTAGTTTCAATGGGGGGGTAGCTCCGGGACTCCCAGGGCGGCAGTGCGGATTCTTGGCCAAAGGAGGAGGTTGGTTTCTTCAGGTGGGAAGCTTTGCTGTTTTTCTTACCTGGCTTCTGGGTCTGCGTAAGCTACCGCCCGCAGCACCCTGGCTGCGAGGGGGATGGCGTTTGGGAGATTAGAGGGAGAAGTGTGGAGTAGAAGGCAAAATGGAGCGCACGTGGAGTGGCGAAATGTGGAAGCTTAACAAAGTTGGCGCCATGAAGCTAAACACCACCACGCCGGATCCCTACCTCGCTCCGCCTAATGGCGGGCGGAACCCCGCCAGCGAAGCCCACGTTGGTAGTTCCTCCCTCACGCCGACCTTCCATCCAATCAGTGACCTCAGTTTGTCGAGAGAGGTGCTCATTGGCTTTCGTATAAACTCTTTGGGGTTACTGACGTTTCCACCTCTTCCAGGCCTCAGGTAATTGGCGTTCGTGGTAACCAATCAGGAAGAGGATCTACGGGAACGCCTGCCTTTTATTTTATTGAACGGCCAATCCGGTGGTAGGTTCACCTCCCCCCTCTACCCAGAGTCACTGCTGCAGCCGCCGCCATTTTAGCGTTTTGTCAGAAGCGTCCGCGCCGCGAGGAAGAGCCCCTGCTGCTTTTCGTGCGGGTGAGAGACTCCGAGCCCCTTCACTGTCTTTTTTTTCTGCCCTGTTAAATCTCACGACTTGGGCTTTAGGGGTATTCTAGGGTGGTCCTGGCCTCCGCACCCGTCACTGAGAGCCGACCTCGGTGCTCGGCGTTGCGCGGTAAGCCTCAAGCAGCCCTTCCCCCACGACCTCCCCCGAGAATACCTTGCTTTCTCCCCACCTTGCCCTCTACCCGACTTTGCTCGGCTTAACTGCGTCGAGGCTTTCACCGAGATAACCGCGCTTCCCTTAGACTTAGGAATTACAACCCCGTTTCGAGAATTTTTCAAGCCCCAAGACACTCGTCTGGCCGATGAGGCTCAAGGCCCCTTCTCCGACCATGCATTTCTCCAGTTCTCCAGGAGCTCGTAGGACGGCACCCCGAGAGAGGCGTTCCCCGCTCCAGCACTTCTGTACTCTCCGAACGCCTCGCTATCCAGCTTAAGTCACGGGTTCACTGCTTCCAAAGGAAACCCTAAAACGTAGCTATTATAAGGTCTTTTTTTCAGGAAATGGCTAATTCTTCGGTTACGAGAAGAAGAGCCAATTCATAATTTCAGTCAGTTCGGTCAGCCAAGTAGTTAGACCTTTGTTTTCTGTCTTTTTTTGTTTTTGGCGACGGAGCCGCCGCGTGGCTTGCGGAATCTTAGTTCCCCGACCAGGGATTGAACCCGGGCCCTCAGCAGTGAAAGCGTGGAGTCCTAACCGGACCTCCAGGAAATTTGCCGTCTATTTAGTAGTTAGAAAACCCAGTACCCCCAGGGCTGCATTTATGCCCCGCTTTCATTTGCGTTCCCGTTTAAAACTATTCAGCTCTTACCAAATCCTTTGTCTGTGTCTGCTAAGGATCTGTATCACAGATGCTTTCTCCTTTCTGTAGGTTCTGTAGCTGGAATTGTAGCGGGCCTCCTTATTCCCACTTCCCTTTGATTATTATCTGGGGGTGTGCGTGTGGGGCGTCTGAGAGGGGGGAAAATGGAAATATTTGCCAGACCCAAAGGAGATGGCAGCATTGATTTTTTTTTTTTTTTTAACTGACGTGGGCCTGAGGTCTTTTGTTAGAAATTTCATTTTTTCTCTCCCAGACTGTGTCCGAGATGGTGAAGCTGTTCATTGGAAACCTGCCCCGGGAGGCCACAGAGCAGGAGATCCGCTCACTCTTCGAGCAGTATGGGAAGGTGCTGGAGTGTGACATCATTAAGAACTACGGCTTTGTGCACATAGAGGACAAGACGGCGGCCGAGGATGCCATACGCAACCTGCACCACTACAAGCTGCACGGGGTGAACATCAACGTGGAAGCCAGCAAGAATAAGAGCAAAACATCCACAAAGTTGCATGTAGGCAATATCAGTCCTACTTGTACCAACAAGGAGCTTCGGGCCAAGTTTGAGGAGTATGGTCCGGTCATTGAATGTGACATCGTGAAAGATTATGCCTTTGTGCACATGGAGCGGGCAGAGGATGCAGTGGAGGCCATCAGGGGCCTTGACAACACAGAGTTTCAAGGTGAACCACCCTCTTTGGGAAGAGGGCTGAACACAAGGTTTTGTGTAGAAAATAGGCTGGATAGGAGGGGTCTGGGATAGAGATAGAGATACAGCTGTTGGATGGCTGATGGTGAGGATTGTGTGTGGGTGACGGGCTTAAATGGAGAATGCATGGGATTTAGAGGCGTTACCTTAGGCAAATCAAGTTTGGGAGAAAAACCACTTGGTTTTAGTTTGGAACCCCTAGGCTTTTTTGCCTATTAGTGCAGAAATCCTTTTCTCTGAAGATTTTTTCAGTTGTTTTGTCTTTTTTGGGGCGGGGGTAGTACAGCACCTAACAGTGTTTCACTCTGAAATTTATTGCCTCAGCACCCCATGTGTTATTTTGTATGTGGAAGGACCTGGCAAAAGCTGGCTTAAGCCACATGTTTAGGAGCAAAATATCTGTGAAGCTCCCCCACCTCATCCCAATTCATGGCTTCTCAGTAAATATAATTTGTTGTTAAACAGGTCTTTAGAGAACTAGTGTTTTTAAATTGCTATAGCTCTTACTGCTTTTCTGTTATGCTTGCACCAAGAGGTTCGGTTTGGAGGACGAGGACACTCTAGAACTGAAGGCTAATTTCAGGAGTTTCTGAGGAGAAGGTACTGGGATTTGGGGGGCGATAACGGCAAAGCCGTTTCACTGGTTTGAGGAGTGAGCTCAAACATCCTTGGTGAATAGAGCGCTTAGATGGGTGTTAACCTTGGAGCCTTGACCAGATTAATAGTGTGCCTGGAAGGCAGCATGAGTGATGCTGTGGATAGACATTTTATTTTCTTGGTTTAAGATCTAAGCTCCTGTGGCAAGGGTGGCAGTTGTGGAGGGGGTGGTAACCATGGTGAGTTGCTAACTCTTATTCTTCGTCCACCCACTTTGGGTTCCCAGTGTCAAAGCCAGAAAAGAGCCTTTCCCCTTCAGTGTAACTACTTCTAAATTATGGAGTATTCCCACAACTCCTTGTTAACATTTTTAATCTATATTCCAACTTTTTTCAGCCGGAACAAGGTAGTGGCTGCTGCTTCTCCTGAGCACTCCTCTTGTTAAGAGTCATTTCAGCTCCCTTTGATGTTTACTTAAATTGGACCTTCTTAGACCTGGAAGTCTGATCATCATTTCCCCCAAGTTAATGGTGCCCTGTGTCGTGGGTATTGCTGTGCGTTATTAAAGAAAAATGTCACAGGTCTCTCAGGTCTGGTTTTCCTTTTTTAATTGGTAAGCTGAGAATTATTTTGTGTCAACAACTTAATTGGGAGCAAAGGCTGCTCTGGTGGAGGGTTTATGATATCTAATTTTTGGATACTCTTCTACACTTTAACCAAGTCATAGAAGAGGTGGTGGTGTCTCCTTGTAACAGTCAACACGTGTAAGGGAAGGATATTGTGAACTGATACAGGACACATCATACTTAGAACATAACTCTTGGTATCTGAACTCTAGGCTCTTTGATGTTTGGTTATTTTTGCTCTGTTTTCCTTACTATTAGTCATTCTCCTTAGCACTGTCTAGTACAGTTTTATGTGTATATAGAGTAGCAGTATTTATTATGGTGGTCTTTTTCCCTTTCAGTTTCTCAGTGTTGGGGATATTCTTTTTATTGTTCACCCATTTAAGGAACATCCATTTTAGATATTTTGAAAGACTTAGCTTCTTTTTCTGACTTTGGAATTTTTTCTGGCAAATCTTTAGGTCAGGACATTTATTAATGACTTTTATGTCTTGAAGGGACATGGTTGGTTCCTTGGTTGCCCTTACTTTCTCTGGTTTTGTTAGGTGCCAGAGTGGCCACTTGGACAAATGCGAGGGACACGGGTTAGCACTTAAAGCACTTAAGTACTTAATTGCACATCTTAGCTTTTAACTGGCAACCTACACTTATCAGATAAAATGTTTAAACCGGGACTTTTTTTTTGATGTTTTGGGCCTTCCCTCTTCCCTTTTTTAGTCTTCTAGAACCTAACTTTAATTTTGTAGGTGAAATTTTATATTTACCATTTTCTATAATGTTAGTTGAGTAGATGACCTATCTGTTAACTCCCCTGGTTCTAAGTATTCACTTCTTCGCCATCTGCATGCTTGGGTGCATGATAGCCATTTGTATTGGAAAGGTTTTGCAGGAGTTTTGCTTACTATTAAAATGGTAGATCATGTTGGGTGGAAACTTTTTCATTTCCAGAATACAAATTGTAATTTTCAGCAAAAACTAGTATGAAGTGCATGTTCTTAGGATCTTAGATCTCTAAAGGAGGAAAAGTACTTTAATCTTGCGAACATGAACAGTCTGATACACTAACATTATTGGTCATTCTCCACTTTTTTCATCCCCCCTTTTCTTCCACATTTTTCATAATACTCCTGAAAATTCAGGCATCTTGTGAACTGCCTGCCCTGTTTTGTTTGACCGCCTGTTATAAGGGGTCACTAAATATTGTAAAGAATCCCTGTTAGGATGAATATCAGAACTAACAATTTAAAGGACCCAGTTTAGGGGGAAGGCAGTCCTTCAACTCGTATTTCACCCCTCTTCCCCCATTCATGAGTGTTTTTCCCAAAAGTCTTGAAACTTGCCTACCGCACTCAGCCACGGATCAAGTCTGGATTACTATCAATGGTAACTTTAGAGTCCTACTTTATTCTGTTTGATTTTGGGGTGGTGTGGGTGACTTGCCTTTGCATTCTCCTGCGTACTGAATTCAGGAGTCTTAATAGTGAAGATTGGAGGTGTCAGAATGTTGTGGAGCACTATTATTGTGGTTTCTTTTGACATTGGGCCACTGTTCAGAGTAGTTTTTGTCCACAGTTACTTGGCAAAGGATGAAATGCCTATTTTTGAGCGAGTGTAGTTTCTTTCTTAAGCGTTAAACTGGTGTTAGAGGTGAAACATTTCTTCATTTAATTGATCTTTGCTTGAAATCAGGTCATTATACTGAATTTATACTGGACCTTTAAAAAAAAAAAAATCTTTAAAATGGCGATGAATCCTGCATTAGAGTTGTCTAGGTAAAGCCATTGCTATGACCAGTGTCTGGGGTAGGGGCTGGGGCTATGACTAAGAGTGATAGCAACCCTTCTTGCGTCTGTTTCTTCAAGGCAAACGAATGCACGTGCAGTTGTCCACCAGCCGGCTTAGGACTGCGCCCGGGATGGGAGACCAGAGCGGCTGCTATCGGTGCGGGAAAGAGGGGCACTGGTCCAAAGAGTGTCCGGTAGATCGTTCGGGCCGAGTGGCAGACTTTACCGAGCAGTATAATGAGCAATATGGAGCAGTGCGTACACCTTACGCCATGAGCTATGGGGATTCATTGTATTACAACAACGCGTACGGAGCGCTCGATGCCTACTACAAGCGCTGCCGTGCTGCCCGGTCCTATGAGGCAGTGGCTGCTGCAGCTGCCTCTGCGTATAATTACGCAGAGCAGACCCTGTCCCAGCTGCCACAAGTCCAGAACACAGCCATGGCCAGTCACCTCACCTCCACCTCTCTCGATCCCTACGATAGACACCTGTTGCCGACTTCAGGAGCTGCTGCTGCTACAGCTGCTGCTGCTGCAGCAGCCGCTGCTGCTGTTACTGCAGCTTCCACTTCATATTACGGGCGCGATCGGAGCCCCCTGCGTCGCGGCCCAGTCCCCACTGTTGGAGAGGGCTACGGTTACGGGCATGAGAGTGAGTTGTCCCAAGCTTCGGCGGCCGCGCGGAATTCCCTGTACGACATGGCCCGGTATGAGCGGGAGCAGTATGCGGATCGGGCGCGGTATTCAGCCTTTTAAAGCTTGAGGTGAGAGCGGTGGGGTGTCCCTTGGTCTGGTTTTGCCATCACTCCTGCAGCCTAAAGGCTCTAGTTAGGCTGCCCTGCTTGCTTGCTTTTGCAGGGTTAGGGTAAGGTTGCTAATGGTTCAGAGGATAGGGAGAAGTCCTAACTACTTTATAAACATCCTTATTCCTCATGGCTGTTTTTCCAGGGCTCCTAGTCCTGGGAGTCAATCTGATTCCATTTGTGCCTGGAAAAGCAAACAGTGGTGTGATGAATCTTGGGTCACACCTGTGTGCTGTAATTGACCCAAACCTGGAAACCAGACATTCAGACCCAGGTGTGCTGTTTCTCAGAGCCTTCGTTGAAATTCCTAGGTGTGTGACATTACTAAGGTCTGCAAGGTTCCTGTTCTTCATGCTGTGTGAAAGGTCTGATGGTAAGTTGGGGCAGAGAGGAGTAGAAAAAGATATCTTTCAACTTATAAAGTTGATTTCAACAAGGAGTCTGGGGCATAGGCTCAAATTCAACTTCTCTGCTCAGTTCACATTCATTCCCTGAGCTGAATAGAATGCCTACCCCATTGCTTTATCTTTGAATCTGTCCTGTAAGAGCCCGTTTACTTTGTTCAGTTTTGTTTTTAAACTGTCCCCACAGTATTAGATTTGACATTCTCTCCACTTCTTTAAGGTATATAATAACGTAAATATGTATGCACCCTGTTAATTCTACTCTTCTTCAGTAATGTTGAAATCCAAGGTTGGGAGCTTTGCCTTAAGCACATCACTCCCTTCATCTTCCCACCAGCTATGAGCATGTAACACTCTTGAACCACCAGCTCTACCTTGAGTCCTCTGGCTTTTTCCTATACATTTTGAGCCTCATGATCCATTTGGCTCTACTTGAGTGTATTCTCTTCTGATGCTTGCCAGCTTTGGGCTCGAGGTGTTTGAGATTGCTGTTGTATTAAAGGGTGTCTCACAACACCCTTTGTCTTGAGTAGCTCCCATTGTGTCCCAGACATTACCATTGGTCTGTAATCCTGTAGTAACAGGGTGGGTGATACTGTCATCTTTTCCGTTAGGGCAGAAGGTATGTGACTTGCCCAGGGTTATTGGATAGGAAATCACTGATAGGGCTGGAGAAGAAACTTGAGTGACCTGATGTGTAGCTTACACATGCCCTCCAGTACGTTCTTTTATTTTATTTTCTTCCCTAGGCAGAGTTGGACGCCCTCAGGTCTTACAGCTTGTTCAGTTAACGCCACTTTTTCCTAGACCTTAAACGGTTTTTAACTTGGAACTCCAAGATTCAAACATACTTTTTACTCCGGAGAGCTAAGAGCTAATTGGAACCTTTCCCTTTTTCCTGCCCTCCAATGACAGTTTGTAAATGTGGAATTGCCTTCTCTGAGGAATGCTAATGTGCTAACATCAAGAGAAATGCAATGTCTGTCTACTCTCGTGAAAGAAAATTTGCTATTTAGAGAAAGGCCAGTCTGGGATTGCTTGACCCTTCCCAGTTACTGTCTGGCCTTCAAGCTCTTTTCACTTTAGAGATTATTATGATACTATGGATGGATACAAGTAAACTTAAAAGGAGTGTCAAGTTACCGTACTTTGTAAAGATGTTCTTTGAAGTGTAAGTGGGAAAGCCCTTGTGAGTTTTGCTGTAAAGCCCCTGTATTGTGCTCTCTTTCAGGTGGGATGTGTGTGGGCTGAAATTCCGAGCTGCGGTTGTGCATGAGAATACACCCTTCGTGGTACCCCATCTCCGGGACGTTCTCAGCTCTGTGCGTTCAGTCCCCCAGGAACCATGGACCTTAATTTACCTTGTTAAGTTCAGACCACCTCTTCTTTCCTCTCTCCTGCCCATTTCCCTGTTCTTTCTGTCCTTCAATACTTCTGTAGCTTCCCATCATGTTCTGTTCTCCCAGCAGGCCTCATTGCGTGCAGAAACTGGTGGGGGTTGTGCTGTATCCCCACCTCCTGCTTCCAGTGGGTGTTGTGAGAGTGTCACTGCTCCTGAGTCTTTTTGACCCAAAGGCTTATGGCAGGTAGACACATAAGAGTTGGATCACTTTTTTCTTTCCGGTGAAATAAATGGTTTTTCAACTTAGGGAATGTGTGCTTTGAGAGAGTTCTTACTTGGGCTTGTGTCTGGGTTCTTTATTTGTCCCTGGAAGAGAAGGGGAGGGTGTAAGGTTTGACATTCAGTTCTGGGTGAACATCACTGCAGTTATTTTCTTTATTGTAGATAGGATTTATAGGTGCCAAAGGTAAAAGAGGGCTTATATAGAAGAACCCAGGCAAGCAGGCTTATTCCGTTAAAGACTTTGCCTCTGATACACCTTTGTTATAAAACCATCAACTTACTGGGAGTTTTGAGATGTGGGACTTTTCCCTGCTTGAGAAACAATTGTCACCCACCCCTCACTACTACCATTCCAACCACCCAGTCAATCAGTACATCTAGTTTGACTTACTTTCCAAGGAAGAGGTCTAGAATAAGGAAGGGTTTGAGGGAACAGGAGGTCAGCTTTCACTTCATGCCATATGGAAAATTAAGTTGTGGCTCCAACAGCATTCTGCTATTTTCCTAGGCCAGTAAGCAACATTTTTTGATACCTTTCACCATCTATTTGTACAGTTCTGCCAAAATCCAAAGAATTCCTCTGTGGCCCCACTAGTACCTCATTTCCTTTAGAATGATAGGCATAGAAGAAGGACCCAGAAGTGAGCTTTAGATTATTTAACAACAAGGATGGGGGTGAGTACAAGGAAGAGCCACTGCGTCTTAGTTCCATGCTTTTATCAAAACAGACTGTCTTGCAGATGTTTTTTGTCTGTACCTTCTTGCTCCAGTTTTAACATATATATAGTGGGGTTGTGTCTGGTTAGGGCATTTCCCAGCATCATTCAACAAATACTCAGCACTTACTGTATGCCAGGCATTATGCTTTTAGGAAAGGTGGGTTGTGGTAATGGGAGATAAGAAGGAGCTGGTTTTTAGTTGGGTAGTCTCAGATTTTCCTACTTAATGTTTCTGTCTAATTCATAGGTGGCTGAGATGGGGATAACTATGAGTACAACTTGTAATTTATTGGATATTTGCTCTCTGAAACCCTGTGAGAGGTGTTTTATGTGTTAATCTCCCAGCCACCATTTTACTGAATATGGAAGTTGTGTTTCGTGAGAGGTCAATTGGTAAAGACAACAGTTCTGGGAAAACTGTTGGTGGAGTTGGGATTAGGGGCGGGAAGAGTTATTAGCTCCTACAGATAAAAAGTGATCAACAAAGAAGATTATGACTAATATCTAGGCTAGGTCCTTGGATTTGTCTTTATCTCCCCTGGCTGGCTTGGTTTTCTGCCACTGCCACTTCTTAGAGGGTTTTCCTGCTTTGGTTCCTTTTTTCCGCCAAAGATGGACCCATTACTGATCAGCACTGATGAACATACCCCTTGGTCCAATGGGTGGGGTTGGCAAGTTTCAAAAGATGGGGACTAGCAGTGTTCATTGATTCAACAAATAAAAATTTTGAGTGATATTCTGCAAGGTACTGTTTTAGGTCTAGATCTGGAGCTTATATTCTAAGAGAGGGAAACTACATAATGTCAAGTAGAGCATTTAGATGGGAATGGTCAATGAAGGTGGTGACATGTCACAGTGGATTAAATATGAGGGTAATATATTTTTGCATTATAAAGCATTCTTTCTCCCTCTGAGAGCATGATCTCCCTGTAACAGACAACATGAGTTTTTCATGACTGCCAGAATCTGGGCTGGTTTAATGCTGTATTTCTACTGTAGTGTTTTTTTGTTTTTGTTTTTTTTAATTACTGTTGAAAGGAAAAACACTGTTAAGAACAGTGGAAAAATAGTTCTAAAACTTTAGAAAGGTGTTTTGAAATGATTGAATTCGCTGATATTTAAACATTACATTTTTTGAAATTATTTTTGTGTGAGTTTCCAATCGAATGTTATCTCTTGAGTTGAGGCCACATAGTCTGCCCTGTGTCACTGACAAAGTTATACTGCTAACACTTAGCCTCAGGAGTTGTACGGTAGCTTTTTAAGAGTGATGCTTTAATACACTAGCTTTCTGTAGCCTTCCACTTTTGTTTTTGGCTGCACTGCATGTCTTGTGGGATCTTAGTTCTGCACCGGGGGATTGAACCCGGGCCCTCAGCAGTGAAAGCACTGAGTCCTAACCACCGGATGGCCAGGGAATTCCCATGTAGCCTTCCACTTCTCATTCCGTTGAGTAAACTGTGCTTAGCATCCACCTGAGAGCTTGCTTTGCACATCGTGAAGTACTCACTGGTTACCTACTACATGTTAAGTACCATGTGGAGAATAAAGATGATTAGGTGCCTGTCCTTACTTTGCCTACACAGGCAGCTTTCTGCGTAGGCAATTTGGGTGTGCAAATAACTGGTATATATGTTAGGTGGAGATAGGAATGGTTACACCATTCTGTTGTGATGGCGTCTAGCCCAGCCCGATTCTGGATGAGTCAGAGGACTTAGGAGGGCAGTTTTCAGGATGATACTGATTTGGTGTTAGATTAACTTTCACTTAAAAGTCATCCAGACGCCCTCAAAATTGGGGTTGACTTGGAATGCTGAATTAAACCAGGCTTCTTATCCCAGAGCTACATCAGCAATAAGCTAGACGCTAGGGGGATAGAGTAGCGAGAGGTAGACTGTTTGCATTGTGGTATTAAATGATGGTGCAAGTTACCAGTAAAGTTCGCTTAGTACTGGAATTCTCCATGTGGTCTCATGCTGAGGCAAATGGAATTCCCAGAAATGATGGCAATGGGAAGTCCCAGGACTACTTTTCTACTTTGGCTTGGAGAACAGTACTCTAGGTTGCAGCAAGGGGAAGTTGAGTTCTAGAATGACTCAAAGACTGATTTTAAAACTTACCATATTTGAATATCTTGAGGAAATTTTGGTTCATTTGAAGAGTTAGCTCAATTGCTGATAAGAAAATAGAAAATAAATGAAAAAATGTAAATGCTAATTCCAGAGTAAACAAAAACTCATAAAATACAATTAGGGGCTCTACGGAGTCATAATCATGGCAGCATGATTTATATATTTAATAAAATAATTGTCATCTAACTAAATTGGGAGAATAGGGAAGTGTGGGTGGGTAAGTAATGGGGTGTGTAAGAGCAAAACTCAAAATTTCATAATAGAAATCGAAAGGGACTTTCCTGGCTTCCAGCGCGGGGGTCCTGGGTTCGATCCATGGTCAGGGAACTAGATCCTGCACGACACAACTAAAAAAAAAAAAAATCCTGCACGCCACAACGAAGATCCCGTACACGGCAATGAAGATCCCACGTGCCTCAACTGAGACCTGGCGCAGCCAAATAAATATTACCCCCAAAAATTAATAATTTCTTAAAGTGGTGAATGGAGAACAATGAGCATCTTATTCAGACACAAAGGTAAGGAACGCTGAAAAGAGCTAAGATCTGTTGCTTTTGGGGAGGATGGGGCAAGAGACTTTTTGAAAGCCTTGTTAAATTTGCTTTGCTAAATCATGTTCGTGGATAATTTTGATAAAAATAAGTTTTATGCTAATGGCTTTTTTCTGACCTAAGCCTGAGATGATGGCTTAACTTGGGAAACCTTCCAACTTCTCACCAAATGCAAATTTTCTGACATGAGTAGGGCCTAGTATTATTCACTGGCAGGTAAATAACACCCCTGAGATACAGGATAGGGGTGGTGCTAGCAGTTTGTCAAGGAGATAAGACACCAAAGAAGGAAGGGGCTTAGCTAATGATAGTAAATCTTAAAGTTGAATTGAGTATGTTACTACTGCTCATGTTTTCTCTAAATTGTCAAGGCCAATAGGGAAACTGAGTACTACGCTCTTAGTCCACTGGGGCTGGTTCTTTTAAGGGCTAAGCCTGCTGGTTCAGTAGAGTACCTCTATTTAACATGCTGAATTGTTTGTACTCAGTTAAGCTACGAGATGAGACCTCATTTTCACTATGTAAGGAATATTGAAACCAGATTGAGTTTGGAGCTTCCTTAGTACCTGGGGTCCCCAACCCCCAGGCTGCGGACCGGTACTGATCTGCGTTATGAACTGGTCCGCACAGCAGGAGGTGAGTGGCAGGCGAGGGAGTGAGCGAAGTTTCATCTGCTGCTCCCCATCACTCGCATTACCACCTGAATCCCCTGCCCCCGTTCATGGAAAAATTGTCTTCCACGAAACCACTCCCTGGTGCCATAAAGGTTGGAGACCGATGGTATAGACCATCCAACCTGATCTGTTCCATCTAGGCTATTGCAAGGGAAGGCGGATAGTTTCTACCCACTAGCTTGAGCTGGACTAGGACATTCTGATTTTATTTATAGACTTGAAATGGTTTGAAGAGCAGACTTTCGTAGTAAATGATGAAAAGTTTTTCCTGGAGAGCCAGAGAAGCAGCCTGGGAGCTAAGATGCCCAAAAAGGTTTCCTGTAGAACTTCAGCATGGCACATCTTGTAAAATTCAGGATGCCCAGCAAAGATAGGGAACCAGATTTTGAATATTTACCTCAATTTAAAAAATTACGGAATGAAATTAATGAGGTTATAGGATATATATATATTCCTTAATTTCCCCCACATTTTTTAATATCAGAAATTTGAATGTATCTTAATATCCATAGTTTAATTGGCAGTGTTTTGATTTTAGTGGTACATAAAATAATGATGCATCTTAAAATCAATGATGACCTTAAAATCAGTGGCATTTGGATTAGATGAAATATGGTTACTTTGCATGAGTGCAAGTGTATCTCTAAGTTATATTCCTAGAGATGGAATGGCATTTTACATTTTGTTACATGTCAGA
This sequence comes from Balaenoptera musculus, assembly GCF_009873245.2. NCBI lineage: Eukaryota > Metazoa > Chordata > Mammalia > Artiodactyla > Balaenopteridae > Balaenoptera > Balaenoptera musculus. The sequence goes on from NC_045792.1 coordinate 104,175,768, forward strand.
TTGTTCTCAGAACTTATTCCAGTTTTTCAAATGTTTCTTTAAACCCTCATCAATGTATTTGTTGATCTTTCCCAACCCGATGGGTTAAATGGTATCTTATTATAGTTATACTTAGCGTCTATTTTTACAATGAATGAGGTTGATCATCTCTATATTTTTAAGAGCCATTTGTATTTCATTTTTGTCTCTTCATATCCTTAGTCCTTACCTTTTTTAAAAAATTGGGTCTTCATGTTAACTAACTTGTGGAAGCAATGTATATGTTTAGGAAATTAGCTCTTTGTGGTAGGAGTTGCTAGTGTTTTTTCCAGTTTGTCATTTTATTCATGATGTTTTTGCCATGCAAGAAAATAAAATGTATGGTAGTTGAATTTCCAGCCTTTATTCTTAGGACTTCAGGATTTGCATCATATTTGGGATTTCTGCACTTGAAGAACACAAGAAAATTCTTACTTTTTTCCTGATACTTTAATGGTTTCATTTTTTAACTAAAAATTTAATCTATTTGGAATTTATTTGATATAAAGTATGAGGTAGATACCTGACTTTGCTTTCTAGGTGGCCACTCAGCTGGGGACCAAATTGAAGAAATCTCAATTTAATTGCAGTAGAACTAAAGGAATGAAAATAATGTTAGAACATCATATTTCCTCTTCTGATTATAAGAAGCAGAAATTTTAGCACTTTTCATGAAAGACTGGAATGAACAGGATACAGATGTGTCCTACCTGCTCGAACAAAACCTGCTTATCCAGGGGGAACCACTGCCTTAGACCCATTAAATCACAGTCTGTAGGGGTTGGCGTTGGGGGAAAAGTCAACCCTGGTTGTAAATCTGTGCCTAGAGTGCTTTGAATAATGTATTTAGGCTTTATAGAGTATAAATCAGATTTGTTGTGGTTTGGCATGCCTGGTCCTCCAGGGATTCAATCTGTAGGAGTCAACCTACAGAACATACCAAACCAACCAGTAGTGCTCCCCAATCCAATTGTGACAATGCCCAGGACTTCTCTAATAAGATTGAACCTACAGGGACCCAATCTGCCTCTATTTGTCAAGATGGATGAGAATGACATTTCTCTCCTCACCTATTCCTTCTCTGTCTTACACTGTTTCCACCTCTGGTGGACAGCATGCAGAACAGTTGGGGGTAGATACATAAATTTTAATCCCTTAACTTTTGAAAATTTTTTCTTTGTCAAGTTATCCCCCCTTGGCAATCCAAAACAAAGCTTATTTGAGGGTTGCTTTTTTTTTTTTTAATATTTATTTATTTGGCTGTGCCAGGTCTTAGTTGTGGCACGTGGGATCTTCGTTGTCGCACGTGGGATCTTCGTTGCAGCATGCAGGATCTTTTAGTTGTGGCAGGTGGGCTCTTAGTTGTGGCATGGATGTGGGATCTAGTTCCCTATCGAACCCGGCCCCCTGCATTGGGAGTGTGGAGGCTTAATCGCTGGACCACCAGGGGAGTCCTTATTTGATGTTTTTAAAACCACCTCATATTTGGTGAAGGAGCTCTTGTACTTGATTGGCAATAAATCTGTTCCAGTTTCATATAGGTGCATTGCCATATTTGGCCTGTTCTTATGTTTGCTATTTTGGAGTTTACTTATATCCCATGGCCTTTTTCTTGAATTAGGCTTTAAGACTATTGGTAGCCTTTTACAATATGTAAGTTATCTGGCTGGAAGACATACTTTAGACTTATCAAATTATGGGCCATTATGTTGGCCTAAGTGGAGATCTTATCCCCCAGATTTCCTACTGGGTGGAAGACTTTACCCAACTGGTTTTCTGCAATGGTTGTGTAGGTCAAGCTACAGCTTATTAGCAGATATCTTACTTTCTTGGTGCCCAAAGCCATGGGTTTTTTGTTTTTATTTTCCCCTCTTGGTGTCCTGTTCGCCTACATTCTTGTGCTGCAACAAGAACAGCCTTTTTAATTTTTTTTAACAACCCCCCCCCACAATTTCACTAAAGTATTTGACTGACTTGGAGTATATAGACCAGCATTCTTACTGTTTGGTCCAATTCTTCATCAGAGATTAATTTCTTATATAGTTAATATACCTTTGGATTTAGAAAGAGTCATGTTAGAACCATACTGATTTGCTTTACCAAAGTAAAGAATGAAATAATAAACAGTACCTGGGCATCCTCCAAAGTCAGTCATAAATTAACTTAGTCATTAAACAATTTCTTTAAACAAATTTCCTTTAGGTTTTGGTGTTGAATGTCTCTCTTTTTTTTTTTTTTTTTTTTTTTTTTTTAAATTAATTAATTTATTTATGGCTGTGTTGGGTCTTCGTTTCTGTGCGAGGGCTTTCTCTAGTTGTGGCAGGTGGGGGCCACTCTTCATCGCGGTGCGCGGGCCTCTCACTATCGTGGCCTCTCTTGTTGCGGAGCACAGGCTCCAGACGCGCAGGCTCAGTAGTTGTGGCTCACGGGCCCAGTTGCTCCGTGGCATGTGGGATCTTCCCAGACCAGGGCTTGAACCCGTGTCCCCTGCATTGGCAGGCAGATTCTTAACCACTGCGCCACCAGGGAAGCCCCCTTTTTTTTTTTTTTTAATAAATTTATTTATTTTATTTTTGGCTGTGTTGGGTCTTCTTTGCTGCGCACGGGCTTTCTCTAGTTGTGGCGAGCGGGGGCTTCTCTTCGTTGCAGTGCGTGGGCTTCTCATTGCGGTGGCTTCTCTTGCTGCGGAGCACGGGCTCTAGGCACGTGGGCTTCAGTAGTTGTGGCCCGTGGGCTCTAGAGCGCAGGCTCAGTAGTTGTGGCGCATGGGCTTAGTTGCTCTGCGGCATGTGGGATCTTCCTGGTCCAGGGCTCGAACCTGTGTCCCCTTCATTGACAGGCGGATTCTCAACCACTGCACCACCAGGGAAGCCCTTGAATGTCTCTTAAGATAGCAGATGGGTAAGAAATCTGGTTGGCAGTGTTTTCCCCCTTCAACAAGGGGGAATGGGTAAATCACCTCAGTGGTGCACCATTCTTAAACACCAGTTGATGTAGAAGTGTGTTTTGTTTTTTTGGTTTGGAGACAGTCCTTCAAAAATGCCATCCTCTTAGTCTTTTGAAATTTATTTCTTATCTTCAACTCAGCCATCTTCTGTCATTCCAGATTGCTTTCTTTAATACTCCAATCCTTTTGATCCCATTGGAACTTCCAATTCATTGATTTTACTTTTCATTGTCCCTCACCCTCTCTAATATTATCACCTCCTTATCCAACTTGAAAACCATAACCAATCACTGTCATTCCTTTGCTACACCATCATTTTTCTTGCAAGCCCAAAGCCTACCCAGTCCCCAGCTTTATCATACTTGGCAAAACCACAACCCAGATTAAATGCAGTTCATCTATTCATTTGTCTGACTGATGAGGCTGAAGGTTGCTGGAGAAAAACAATCTCAGTGACTGCTCTCACTTTAAATAAATTATTACAAACGTTATATCTGGTGTAGACCCATAATTCTGCTAGGCAGAATTAGAGAATAGGTCCTTGGTCCATTTGCCCTCCCATTCACTTCCTCTCCTCTCGTGCTTATTTACCTAATGAATAACGTGCTTCCCACCTTGCAGAAGAAACTGAAGCAATCAGAAGAGAATTAGCATTCTCAGCACACCTATTCACCTTCCAGCATCCCAATTAACTGTGCATTTATCTAAGGCTAGTTGCTCTACTTATGCATTAGGGCCCTTCTTGTTCCTGTAGTTCTTTTCCTCTCATGTCATCCATTTTTCCTTCTTATTAAATCAATCTTGTTAGCATTACAGACATTCTGTCATTCCCATTTTACAAATGTCTTGACTCTGTTTCCCCTGCCGGTTATTACCACTTTATTTCTTCACTTCCTTTTGTACAAAACTCAAAAGTGTTTTATATGGTTTCTTTCTCTAATGATTGCTTTCCATTTTTTCTTAAACCCTCTTTAATCAGGCTTTTACCCCTGCCATTCCACAGGAATGTTGCTAGTGATTTCATGCTAAATCGTGAAATGATCTTTTCTTAAACGTAAAAAAGGTCAGGGCTTATTTCTTGTTCATGCCACATGTCTATTATGGTTGACATGCTGGTGGTTTCTCCTCTTTGTTAGTCTCATCACCCAAACTAATGGAAGCTCCACCATCTGAAACTTCCACTCCAACCCAAGACAGACAGTGAACATAGTAAATAAGTAAACTGTGTGTTAGGAAATAAGAGCTTTGTATTAAAAAGGGTAGAGTTGCGTAAGGAGGACTGGGAGAGCTAGAGCAATGTATGTGGGTGTAGATTACTGAGAAATTGAGATTTAAATAGACTTGAATGAGGTGGAAGTTGGCCATTACAGCCCTCTAGTATTCCAAGTAGAGAGAACAGCTTGAGCAAGGGCCTGGAGATGGGATTGTAGCTGTCCGGTTCTCAAAGTAAGGAGGCCAGAGGCAAGAGTGGAGTGATGGGGGAGGGTGGGGTAGGTAGAAGAGGTCAGGTAGTTAAATGATCATCTGGGGTACTTTTGGTCTTTACTCTGAATGAAATAGTCTTGCATTGTTTTTAAGCAGAGGAGTATCATGATGTGATGCACTCTGGCTGAAAATGATGGTTATACCCACATTCAGTCCGTTAGGAAATCTTATGGGCTCTACTTCTTAGAATCCCCCTGTTAATACTCTAATCAGAGCCACCAGCATTTCTCACCTGGATTTCCTAAATTCTTTACTAATTAATGTCCCTGCTTCTACACTGTCTACACCAGAGTGATCCTTTTAAAACGGAAATCAGATAACATCACAAAACACTCAAACACCCCCTCCTCCCAGGGGCTTTTCATTTCATGCAGAGTAAGAGTCCATGCCAAGGTCTGTAAAGCCCTACATGATCTGCCCCCTCCTCCTCTTAGCTGACTTTGTCCTACTCTCCTTTGCTCACTTGGCTTCAGCCACACTGTACGCCGGACTTTTTATACATCTTAGTCAATGCCAGGGCCCTTCCTCCCTTAGTATTTGCACCAGCTAGTCCTCTAGATGTTCCTTAAAGGCCTGGTTTGTTTGTTTTAAAAACAGATTTGGGTTTTCAAGGTGGAAAGGAAGCTGATAAGTTTTCAGGACTGTTAACAATTAGGCTAGGGCCCCTCTATTATCACCAATTTCCTTGGCTTTACCCACCATCTAGATTCCAGTCCCAAACTTTCTCCTCTATGCTCAAGCAAGCTGTGTGTCTACCTACGAGGCCATAGAAGCTTGATACTGAATCTATACCCATGGTTTCCTCCAATCTGGATAACCCCCAATCTCTCCAAATAGTTATATGGAGTTTCTCTTTGGGGACAGTGGTCCTTGGTAAATGCTACCGCTTGTCAAGAGGAAGGGATCAGATGAGGAGAGGAAAACTTGATTATATAAGAAGTGACAGTGGGGGAGGACCTCTTACTGTTGCTGTTACCGACATTTGTTGGGTGTTTTCATGTGCTAGAAACTGGACCTCTGCAGTTTTCACATGAAATCACCCCACCCCTTCCTTTCAATTCCCTAGGGCCTACAGTCCTAGAAAAATTGAACCAGAGAATTGAACCTTTTAATTCCCCATACACACTACCTAAGGCAGATGGTAAGGCTGGAGTTCCCAGCGTTCTCCCTAGGCCCTCTTCTCTCTACACTCTCTCTCTGTCTAGGTCAGTGGTTCTCAACCACTGGTGATTTCCCCTCTTCACTCCTCACCCTTTGCCTAGGACAGTTGACAATGTCTGAAGTCCTTTTTAATTGTCAAAGTTGGGAGGATGCTACTGGCATCTACTGGGTGAAGGCCAGGGATGCTGCTAAACGGCCTGTGATGCGCAGGACAGCCCCCTCGCGCACCGAGAACTACCCCGCCCCAAAGAGGAGCAGCGCCGAGGTGGAAACCCTGCTCCAAGTGATTTCATTAGCCGCCTTGGCTTTGTGTACCATCTAAAGTTGTGCTGTCCCGTATAAGAGCCACAGGCACATATGGTGCTGTGAGTATATAATACCCATGGGATTTCAAAAGCTTCGTATGAAAAAGAATGTAAAAATACTCATTTTTTAATGATCATATGTTGAAATAATATTTTGGATATATTAGGTGAAATACAATACATTATTAAAAATAATACAATTTCACCTGTTTCTTTCCACTTTAAAAAACGTGGCTATTAGTCGTTTTCAATGATTACGCATGTGGCTTTTGCAGCTCACTTTATATTTCTGTTGTATAATGCTGATCTAGATGCTGAAGACTCAAATTTACATCTCTTCTCCCAAATCTCTTTTTGCTCAAAGTTCAGGAATCCAAAGACCTGCTTGAGCATTCTCCTTGGTTGTCTTAACAGAATATCTCAAACTTGATGCGTGTGAAATGGAACTCCTGAGTCTCCCCACTCCAAAATAATTTCTCCTCCAACCTTCCCTATTTCTTTAAATGGTGTTACCGTCCACGTAGCCGCTCCAGCCAGATTCCTGGTAGTCATCCTTGATTCTTCCCTCATTTCTTATCCCCCTTGTCTGTCCCTTAGCATATTTTATATCAAATGTTGCCACTTCTGTCCATGTCTTTGCCATACCACAGTGGAGACCATACAGTCCCACCAGGACTATTGCAGTGGCATTCTGGCCTCTCTTTTCCTCCTTCCTTTTTTTCCTCTGGTCATCCTTCAATTTAATCTCCATTCAGTAGCTGAGATGGTGTTGTTAGATATAAATTAGATTGTCACTCCATAACTCCAGCTTCCTATTGTGTTTAAGACGCCAGTCCTTAGGCCTTGAAATATCTGGCCTCTACCCTGTACTCCAGTGTCATCAGCAGGCTCCCCACCTGCCTTTCTCTAACCACACTGGCCCTCCTTTCAGAACCTGTTCACCAAAAACTTTCTTGCCTCAGGGCCTTCTTTCTACCTGGAAGGACTTTCCCCTTGACCACTTTAAGACTAATTTCTTACCTTCAGGTCATAGCTTCAGGATCAAGCATCGGAGTGCCCTCCTTGACAGCCTCTAAGAGATGCCCCCTTATTCTTCCCTACCATTTTGCCCAGTTTTTGTATTTTGTGGTACTTATCTCAATTTCTTTGCTTACTCATTTAGTGAATATTTTCCTCACAGCATTGTAGTTAGGGGGATAGGAAACTGCCCCAGTGCCTGGCAACAGTGCCTGACATGTAACAGGCATTTAATAATAAATATGTATATATGTAAGCTATCATTTGAATGATGTGCTCCTCCTGGGAACATACTACCCTCTGCCTTTGCCCTCATCCATTCATTGCCCTAGCAGTTACCAGTCATTCAGGAAACTGAGTGCCAGCATAGGACCAGACCCAGGGGTGGGACCAGAGGATTCCTGGATGGCCCCTGTTAGGGTTGGTGTTGTGCCCCATCCCATAAGTCAGCAGTCAAGAAAGACAGAGGTGGCAGAACTGATAACCTAGGAGGGCCCTTCAGCTTTGAGATTTGGTGATCCCTAAGGGCAGAGTTTGAGTGGGTTTGTGTCTAGGTCCCACAGCTGGGAAAGAAAGGAGGGGGAGCTGGAATCTTTGAAGACTGAAGAGGGAGTGATGACAGCTCTCCTCCCTCTAGCTCCCTACATGGATAGGGTGGAACCCTCTCTTTTGCTTGCACACATCACAGTTCATCTGTGATAATGATGGCCAGTTGAGTGCTTTGCATTTACTCCGAACAACTCTAAGAGGAAGTTTACAACTCTAAGAGGAAGTTTACGATGAGGAAACAGGTTCTGAAAGGTTAAATTGCATGTCTAAGACCACAGAAAGGGCTTGGATTTAAGTTCTGGCTTAATTTAAGTCCAGCTCCAGAGCCTGAATTTCATCCATTAGTCTAGTGAGTGTCCTGAGACATGTGGCAGTGCGAGCTCCACTCCCAGTCGCACTCGGGGTTCTGACTTCCCTGCAGGGTCCGGACCTCCGAGCTTCCTCCAGCCAGACCTGCGCCGGCCCATCTTGAGCTTGACTCACCTTGTCCGGTTCAGTGCAGTGTGGTTCCGGGTGGGGGGGTGGGGTGGGCGTGTGGCAGCAGTGGCATGGTCTCTGGAGTGTTGGCCACTTACTCAGCTTAGGTGGTCTTGGCCCAAATACCTCTTTGTGTCCCTATGGAGAGGTGAGGTATGATTCACAAACACAGCCACTGAAGCATACTGGCCATGCCCCAACGTGGAGGGAATATAATGGTACTTAGGGTGGGGAGGGCCTTTTCCCTAACCACTCATTTTCCTAATTCTCATAATAACTGTCCTGCCTCTGAGATACCAGAGCCAAGGGTGGGCCAGGGACACTATCACTGGAATTCTAGTTCACCTTGCCAAATGCAGAGGCTTACCCCGCCCCTGAGTAGGGTAGATAGAGTCTAGCCTTAGGACTGCTGGGTGCCTTTGCCAGCTGTTCGTCTCCATTTCAGTAGCTTCTTTCTTTGGCTTTCTGCTGTGGTGAATAGGCAGTAGGAATCGGGGGTCTTTTTTCCTCACCACTGTTTGTGTGTGGGGAGGGTGGCCAAATTATTTAACCTTTCTAAACCTCAGTTGCTTTAATTACCAGGGGAGACAAAGGATGCTACCTCTTTGGGTTCTTGTGGATTAGAGATAATGGGTGTCATTAAATCCGTAGGGCTGTTGTGCGGTTTAAATTTGGCCTGGATCCTCAGAGAGCCTGCAAACCTAAGACACTGCTGACTGAAATCATCTTTCCAGACCTTTCCCTCTTCCTTTGTGGGTTCCTGGGACTGAACTGTCATTTCTTGCACTTCGGTTCTCCTTGGCAATAGAGCATAGCCCTGATCTTAAGAAAGCCTTGAGGTGGATTCCTCTGACAAAGCTGACAGCTCTTCCTAGGAATGTATTTTTATTTCCTCCTTCCTCCTCCCAGATATGCCAGAGACACTTCAACTCTTAGGCCCAGATTTGTGAGCCAAATTTTGACAAGCTATGAAGCCAATTTAGGCATGTTGCTTCCCTTTCCTGGGCTACCTTGCAGCCAGCAAACCCTTTCCTGCCCTTTGGACAAGCTCTGTGCAGTGCATTGAGTGCCCTGAGGGCCTCTTATCTCTCTGTGCCACACTGTCTAACTTCTTCGTGTGGCCGGAGATTGGAGGTAAGGGGAGATTGGAGTCCGCCACAGGCCTAAGAGGCAGGGTTCGGGCTGCAGTGGTCTCAGCGTTTGCCAGTTTGGAGCTGTGGCTCCGTAGCTGTTTGTCTCCCCCACCGCCCTAAGGAAGGTGTTGAGTAACAGCCAGGAGTTCAGAGACACCACCTGGGGGAATCTGGATGCTTTTCTCCCAGCTGCAGTGTTTGAATCAGTCTGCGGTTTCTTTTGCCTTGTACCTGAAGTACCTCAGAGTGCTGCTGCTGTGGCTGGGCCTTGCTTGAGTGGTGCCCAGAACCCCACCTCAAATAGCTGAGGGCTCAGGAAGAAATTCATGGAGATGGAAGGCCTCGGGTATTATTCTAGCTTTTTCTTTTCTCCAAACTGGGCCAGGGATGTCCTCTCGACCTTCATCCCTCGCAAACATTTCACCCTCTTTGTGGATAAGTATTCTCATTTCAAAGGAGAGAAATATTAAAAAAAGTTTTAATCTTAAGGCACCAAGAATAAGCTGTAGAGTTTTGGTAGGATTGCATAAATAATTGTCCTCTGAACTCTCACAATGCTTTTACATTTTTTCTTTTTTTATATATAAATTTATTTTATTTTTGGCTGTGTTGGGTCTTTGTTGCTGCACGCGGGCTTTCTCTAGTTGCGGCGAGCGGGGGCTACTCTTCGTTGTGGTGCGCGGGCTTCTCATTGCGGTGGCTTCTCTTGTTGCGGAGCACAGGCTCTAGGCGCATGGGCTTCAGTAGTTGTGGCCCGTGGGCTCTAGAGCGCAGGCTCAGTAGTTGCGGCGCACGGGCTTAGTTGCTTCGCGGCATGTGGGCTCTTCCTGGTCCAGGGCTCGAACCCGTGTCCCCTGCATTGACAGGCGGATTCTTAACCACTGCACCACCAGGGAAGCCTTACATTTCTTATAGCAGTTACTGCTTTGGTCATACTTTCTCATCTCTTAAGATCTCTGAGATCTATCTCATCTCCCTCGCCCTTCAGCATTCAGTGGTGCCTAGTGTAAAACCCTTAGGTAGGGCCTGGCCCGCAACAGGTGCTTAGCGATGTTAGAGTGGGAGAGGCACAACCCATCCCTGTAAAGGCTTCATCAGTCAGCCTCAGGATTTAAACCTGCCCCCTTGAATCACATTTCCTTATGCATGGTTCTTTTCCTGTCTTTGAGGTATTTGTTCTTCCTTTAAAACAAAACATCAACTCTATCAGCTTCATGATTAGGGGAGAGACCTCTGTTATATATCAGGCAAATCTCACTATTCACTTCTTTTAAACTTTTAAAAAGTTTAAAAAATTTAAATTAAAAAAATTGAATTCTTTAAATTCAATAGTGCTTTACAATTTTCAGAAGTTTCACACGATTTCATATAATCATATAATAACACTTCCCCCGCCCCCCCCCCCGCCCCTGTACTGCCCCTCTCTCTTCCCTCTCCCCACTGGTAACAAGTTGGTTTCTCTGTATCGCTGTCTGCTTCTCTTTTGTTTTATTCACTAGTTGTATTTTTTAGATTCCACATATAAGTGGTATCATACAGTATTTGTCTTTGTCTTATTTCACTTAGCATAACACCCTCCAAGTCCATCCATGTTGCTGCAAACGGCAAAATTTCATTTTTAATGGCTGAGTGGTATTCTATTACATATATTTATATACCACATCTTCTTTATCCATTCATCTGTTGATGGACATTTAGGTTGTTTCCACACCTTGGCAATTGTAAATAATGCTGCTATGAACATTGGAGTGTAATGCTATTCACTTTTGTTCTGTCCAATCACAATGATCTTTCAGGAAAAATGAATCTGATCCTGTTACCTTCAAACTTAAAACCCTTTAATAGCTTCCATTTAAGTCTTATTTATTTATTTATTTATTTATGGCTGCATTGGGTCTTAATTGCCGCTTGCGGGCTTTCTCTAGTTGCAGCAAGTGGGGTCTACTGTTCATTGCTGTGCGCGGGCTTCTCACCGTGGCGGCCTCTCTTGTCAAGGAGCACGGGCTCTAGGCACGTGGGCTTCAGTAGTTGTGGCACACAGGCTCAGCTGTGGCTCGCGGGCTCTAGAGCGCAGGCTGAGTAGTTGTGGCGCACGGGCTTAGTTGCTTCGCGGCATGTGGGATCTTCCTGGACCAGGGCTGGAACCCGTGTCCCCTGCACTGGCAGTGGATTCTTAACCACTGCGCCACCAGGGAAGTCCCCCAGTTAGTCTTTTTTTTTTTTTTAATGAAATACTCTTTTCTTTTTTAAAATTTATTTTTGGCTGTGTTGGGTCCTCGTTTCTGTGCGAGGGCTTTCTCTAGTTGTGGCAAGCGGGGGCCGCTCTTCATCATGGTGTGGGGGCCACTCTTCATCGCGGTGCACGGGCCTCTCACTGTCGCGGCCTCTCCTGTTGCGGAGCACAGGCTCCAGACACGCAGGCTCAGTAGCTGTGGCTCACGGGCCCAGTTGTTCCGCGGCATGTGGGATCTTCCCAGACCAGGACTCGAACCCGTGTCCCCTGCATTGGCAGGCAGATCCTCAACCACTGCGCCACCAGGGAAGCCCCCCAGTTAGTCTTAAAGATGAAATTCCTTAACACAGCCCACAAGGCTCTCGTCAACTGTGCTGGAACTTACCTCTTCAGATTTCTGCCACACAGATTTCTCCTGCCACAGAGCTCCCTTTCTGGTTCCTAATGGGCACCACACTCTTCCTTGATCAGGATCCTTCACATATGCTGTTTCAACCTGGAATAGCAACTGCCCCCCTCCACCTGTCCCCCAAAGTCAGTCACTATTTACGTTTTCAAGGCACCCTGTACTTGTCCCTCTGTTGTGCTTATGAGAGACGTGGTCAAAGTTTGCTTCTCAACTAGGAATCACATGTCTCATTCATCACCCAAATCTTGGCCCAGAAGGAATTCAAATCACTGATGAATGAATTCCAGAGCTTTTAGTGTGAGAGGCCTCGTGGGACTCTAAAATGGTCTATAATGAAGAACTTGGTCTTGGTGAATAAAAGGAATTTTGTACCCACAACATGCAATTTCTAAACTGAGGTTTAGAAATAAACCTATTTGTTCCTATTCAACAGTCCTCTTACGCTGGCTGAAAACTAACCCCTTTCCCAGTGTCATCTGTTTTGGGTAGAGTGAAAGGATTTTCTAAGGGAGAAATATTTTATATGATTCTTCAAGGCTTTTCTCCTCCTAAGAAACTTACTTTACCATTTATTATTTTCTAAATTAATTTATTTTTTTGGCCACACCACACAGCATTCAAGATCTTAGTTCCCCGACCAGGGATCAAGCCCGTGCCCCCCTGCAGTGGAAGTGCAGAATCTTAACCGCTGTACCACCGGAAGTCCCTACTTTACCATTTAAACTGTGCTGTGCAATACAGTAACCACTAGCCACATGTGGCTAATTAAAATAAAAACTTCAGTTTCTCAGCTTCACTAGGTACATTTCAAGTACTTAACAGGCACATGTGGCTAGTAGCTACAAATTGGACAGGACAGATATAGAACACTTCCAACACTGCCAAAAGTTTTACTGGACAATGCTGATGTAAATAAAACTGTTTTGCAGAATCCAATTTTTTTTCTAGCTTGTCCTGCCAGTGATATGGAAATCAAGATATGTTAAATTTCTATGTTAACTTAGCACAGAGGAGGACCAGCGATTTTGGTGAGGCTAACAAAAGCTGTACATATTTTATTTCTTTGCTCTGTCCGATGCCTTGCAGATCAATCACAAGGAAATCTCAGTATCTTTGCCTTCTTTTTTGTAAAACAAGGACAATCCCGCCTCCTTGGGGAATATTGGAGCTAACATAGGTATTGGATGTACATCATCACTAGTTGGAGTGTGTGCATAGAGAGATTAACCTCTCTAGATTGTTGTATCCTACCCCCAAAAATCAAGGAAAAGTTTTGCTTCACCTATGTCAAAACTATTTTAAGTATAAAATATGTGGGGAAAGTACTGTATAATTGTTAGATAAAGGTTCACAGAATTTATATCACCATGTGATACAGGATATAATAAAGCTTAAGTGGGGTTGAGTCCATCATTAAACTTGTTTTATGAGGATCTAAGCAATAAGAAAATATGTCCATAAATCCTTAAAAAAAATTTCTAGAGGACACATTTTATTGCAGAATATTATCACTGCCAGTTATGAATACCCTACTTGCTTTTCTGCTCAAAATACTGACACGTTTCCCCATATCATCATAACTATTGTATTCACTTTAGCCAAAGTCTAATTCTAGTTTAAATTGTGAATTTAAATGGAGATATACTATGAAGTCAAATTGAGACTCTTGACAGGTCCTTTGTTCTGGCTCAGCCTTTTCCTGATCCAGGGTTCTCTCTGTGGGGCTTACTTCTATCACTACTAACCTGGGTTTGCTGGCCTATAAAAGGGAAAAAGCAGCTCTGGTTATTTAGAGAGAAGCAGCTGACTACCAGGTATAGCATATTTATCAATGTCTCAAGATGTTGGCTAACTTATCTCCACTTATTGCTGCAGCCATATTACTTATCTGACTAAATCCTTCCTTGTACATCTAAATTTCAGATATCTATTCTGTCACTGAAGTTTGTGGTTTGAGCACAACTGAGAAAGAACCAGAAGATATTGGTGGTAAATAACAGTCACACAAATACAAAAAGATACTTAAGTGTTAGAAACGTTTATTTGTCAAAATATTAAAAAAAAAAAAAAAAAGGGAGAGAAGTGGAGTAAAACAAGGCTAAATTTCAGCCAATGCTGTACCATGATCACAGGTCAGACATAAAAAAACAAAACAAAACAAAACAACAACCAAAACCCCAATGGTCCTAGCAATTTCAGAAGATTAGCTTCAACGTTAGAGTCCAGAGCTAACAGAGAAGAGTAAAAGGCTGCTTGCCACTACATGGTCATTTTAAAGGGAAAGGAGATGTTGCAGGTAGAGAGGGAGAAGGGTTCAACTCCTAAGGAAAGCAAGATAAGAGGGATTCCACTGTACAGGAAAAAGGGGATGCCAGTATAATCCTTACCTAGGGCTGCTCAGAGGCTGAGAACATAAGGAATAGAGTGAAAGGCTACAGAGACTAGTATCAGGAGGAAAGAAAAGTCAACTTAGAAGAATTAAATTAAGAAAGAAAACATAGTTGGTCACAAACTCCTTTGTTTACTGAAACATGAAGCAATGGAAACATCCCGGCAAAGGGGACCGCGCGGAGCAAGTTCTCATATATGACCGCAGCCCGAGGGTTCAGTCCGCAATTATCCTACCTGAAAGAGAGCACAACACAAGAGGCTTACACAATGCCTGGAGAGCAGCTTGGCTCCGAGTACAAGGGCCCTGGTCCCGTCCTGTATTCCAGGGGGGAAAAAAAAGAACAGAACAAAACAAAACCAAGTCAGACCGGATCAAACTTACAACTCATATAATTACCTAGGAGTCTACTATGGCTATATATAGGAGTTTACTTTTAGCTATATATAGAACAAGAAGCAGTCTATCTGGAAGACTGCTGTGCTGGTGATAAACATATCTTTCTCACTTTCTTACCAATCTTTTAGGCAAGACTACTTCTGTGATACAAGGTTACTGTCGCTGCAACAAAGGGCATACAGATATTATCAAGAACCATAATTTATCCAGAAAAATCAGAAGATGCCAAGGTCTCAAATATGGCCAACTGCACTCTTCTAAATTTGTCTCATTTTTAATCTTTCATAGTGAACAAATTTTCAGAAATGACAATCACAAAGGGTTTCAAGGAGTGGTTCATTCATCCTCCAACATATCTGCATATCATACTGTCACAGATTTAGAGCCATAATTCCAGTAGTTCCTTTAATTGACCAAATCTCCCTTACCAAATCAAAAGAAGAAATCCTAAATTCTCTAATTCTTCCACTGATGATGGGAACTCCAGACACCAATGGCTGGGGGAAAAAAAAAGTTAACTCACACCAAGTTCCTCTACTTATTACAGACAAAGGGCCAAATCTTGGTCTTGATCTGTGCCAATCGACTTCAAAAGTTGTGACGTTCTTGAATCAGTTCTGCTAGGGTGAGACCCGAATTTGGATCCCCAGCAGTTCTGGAGTATTTCATCCTGGCAGCCTCATTAACATCAGGCTCCTGGGACTGCAACCAACTCAAGGTTATTCAGTCCATTTGAGGTTCACACCTGGAAGGTAAGTTTCTTTAAAAGTCATCACTAAAAAGAGGTTAGTTGAACAACCACTGCTCGCAGTCAAAAATCACTTAAAAATACCTTAGCAATACCCTTTAAAGACCACAATATACACTACTTTAATATTTAACTTTGGAACATATTTGAGAGAAATATAAGTTATCCAATAGAAGATACCACCTTACTTTAGAGGCATATCCTACTTCATGGCAGATCCAGCAGCAATAAAAGTAAAAATAATGGCAAACTACACTAGTTGTAAGATTATCCTCTTCATGCACATGAACACACACTACACAGCGGTCTCAGGGGATCTGTCTTGTCATGGTCATATAGGACATAACTTATCACAGGTTCACATCATATTTGCTTCCCACTACGTAAAAGGGCAAATTCCTGTCACTTGGTTTTCTTCTACACATATACCAAAGGGGTACTCAGGAACCCTGAAAACTCAGTGGTAACTCAGTTTAACTTTGCTACGAGGCCTCCAGTTCTACTGATGCTCAATTTCAAGGTACAAGGAAAACCATGAGAATAGAAAGTTATGATGCAATTTCCACTAAGATGAAGAGCTTTATCAATCTCTAGATACTCCTAATTATTCTTGACATTCGAACATCTTTGCTATACATTTTATGAAGCAGGAAAAATTGCAGGGTTACCACCAATGGGACTTACACACATCAGAAAATTACCTGTTTTATCTAGCTCCTTAAATGTTCCTCTCAAAACAAAAAAAACAAAATTTGCTGGAAGAAATGGGAAGTGTCAGGCTCTAAATGATAGCATAAGCCATGCAGAAATACGGCTTAAGTGCCCACACAGAACACGATGCTCTGGATTACTAACAAGGAAGGGACACCATGGGACAGTGGCATCAAAACGTTCTGCTTTCAGGCAAGTATCCTGGAACTAAACACCTAGAATTTAGAGGATTTTATGTGGCTTATAGATATATTAGAAGAGTTTCCTCTGATAAAGGCTCATGACCGAAGTAGTAGTTTTATTAGCAAACTGGAAGCCTGAAGTTATAGCTTAAATTCTCACTGGTGACATTCATTATTAACTCCTGAACCTGTACTCTTCAGCATACACTACAGTGACTTTTGTGGTGCAAAGAGAAAATGGTTTTGGACTCAGGCACGCCTGAGTTTGAATTCTGGCTCTACCTCTCAGTTACCAAATGACTTTAGGCAAAGTACTTAACCCCTCTGAGCCTTAGTTCCCTTCTCCATAAAAGAAAATATCTTAAAGGCTAGCTGTATGATTAAATGATATAATGTACAAAGAGGGCACTCAACAAGTGTTAGTTCTCTTAACTATGTCTCTGTAACCCAGATCTGCTTACACTTGATTAAAGAACAATATTCTTACTAACAAACTGAGTTGCTGTTGTTCTCTCAGAAGGAACAAATGGTTGGTTCGAGTTGCAAACTAAAACCTCAACAGGCCAAATGAACCCCTGGCCTAAGTTAGAGAAATACTTAAGACTAACATGCAATTTATACCTTTTGGATACTGTCCTGACAGCAAACAGGTGGCTTTAGCCTCCTCTATGGGGCACAGGTCTCCCTCCTGGGGAACTAAATGGAATCTCTTAACCACACCCACCCCACTCTCACCTCCAGTTTTTAAAAGGCTGAGTACCGTGCTCGGTCCACATACTGCTCCCGCTCATACCGGGCCATGTCATACAGAGAATTCCGTGCAGCGGCTGAAGCCTGAGACAGCTCACTCTCTGGCCCATAACCGTAGCCCTCTCCAACTGTGGGGAGCACAGCGGCAGCACGACGCAGGGGGCTCCTGTCCCTTCCATAATAGGAGGAAGTGGTGGCAGCGGCAGCAGCCATAGCAGCTGAGGTGGCAGCAGCGCCTGAGTTTGGCAACAGGTGTCTGTCGTAGGGATCAACAGAAGTGGAGTTGAGGTGACTGGTCACAGCTGTGCTCTGGACTTGAGGCAGATGGGACATGGTCTGCTCTGCGTAGTTGTACGCGGAAGCTGCTGCTGCTGCTGCCACTGCCTCATAAGAACGGACTCGGTAACGCTTATAGTAGTCGAGCGCTCCATACGCGTCGTTGTAATACATGGATTCCCCGTAGCCCATGGTGTAAGGTGTGCGCACTGCTCCATACTGTTCGTTATACTGCTCGGTAAAGTCCGCCACGCGACCCGTACGATCTACCGGACACTCTTTGGACCAGTGCCCCTCTTTCCCACACCGATAGCAGCCACTCTGGTCTCCCATCCCAGGGGCAGTCCGAAGCCGGCTGGTGGACAACTGCACGTGCATTCGTTTGCCTTGAGGAAATAGACGTAAGAAGATTTATTATAACTCATTGACATTCTTTATCCTCCCCAAAATGAAAGTGAACTAGTTGGCAAAAGACACACAAACATACGCACACTCCTGCAACCCTATTTCAGCAATCCCCTCCAAAAGAAGCTGAAGTTTTAACAGATGAGAGCTAGAAAATTTGAGTCCTCAGAAACCAGTCAGTACTTTCTACTTACACCAGTAGATCAGGATTCCCTCCTACTTCCGTCTCCACAACTTTCTTCTCCAACACAGAAATTGAGAAAGTTTCCACTTTTCACTACTATTATTAATTCTAACCATTCAAAACCTGACCGTTTTTCTGAATCAAATATCCAACAAAACCTCACTTATGACAGAGGAAAGCATCCTACCTCTCACTGATTTACTCAGGGCCACATAAGGCCTGAGCATTTACTGTAGCTTAAAAACCACAGCAATATGCTGTCCATCTTGTTTCCTCCAGCCATTTTTCCAGGTGTCACCAGAAGGCTATGCTGGGTACACAAATCATACCTGGTTCATCATCTGCTTCAACTCTAGTACCTCTAAGAGTTAGTTATAAGACCCTCCACATTTCAACCCCACTCCCACTTTTTTCAGCAAGGGTGAACCCATGCCTACTGTGGAAAAGAAAACTACTTGATCTAGGCCTGTCAACAGTTCGAATTAGGTCTTGAAGCAGTACTGGTTTCTCAGGGACAGTGTGCTTCCATGTAATGCAATGATGGGCATTTCATCCTGCTATGTAGTTTACAATTCTTTATAGGGGATTATCTACTTGTTAGAAAAACGCAGCATTCGCCTAAAGGCTTCTGGGCACCCATACAAACAAGCCACATCCATACTTCCAGAAAATGACCAGAACGAGGAACAGCTAAGAGAAGAAACAATCTTTGCCCTGGCCGTGTGTACCATCAAGCCAAGGGACCCTTACTAATGAAAGCATCCAAGGTCTTTAAAAGCAGTTTGAGAAAAGGCATATTCTTGGCAGCATTTAGTGCCAAACTGCCTAAGACTCTGGAGATCAAGTCAATGCTTTACAAATTGTAGCCGAAAGGCAGCCAGTACAGACGTAGAGAACATCACTCTAAAGGGCGGCTCAGAACAAATCCCCCCTCCGCGATCAGTAAGTTGCTCTCTCTTTAACAGACCTTGTTCTGGATGCAGCTATGCGATAGGAGGCCTCGTGCTCCACCATCCTGTTGGAAACAGCCCGATTCAGGACGGCAGCCAGAACAGCGCCATGCACTGACCCTGAGAGGGGAGCGGGTTAGTGCAGTAATATCACTTTAGTCAAACTCAGTTCTGCCCAATGTCCAACATTCCTACCACCCCAGTTTCTAGCAGTTGCCGCCTCAAACTTAAAACCCCTTCTTTAGCAGAAACAAAGGTGCTCAGGTTTTTACTTCCAGCTGCTAGTAGAGAGGCAGCATCCACCATCAACGCTGATACCGTCAACAGATACTAAATGGCAATAATTCTCTGAAAGCAGCAGTTAGCCATCCCAGTATTTTCAGAGATTTAGATATTCCCATTCTTAGAAGTTATTATGGGCCAAATGCTAACTGTGCTGAGAACAGAAACACACTGATTTTGCCCCAATTTATATCCCAAATGTAGAATTCCCTATAATTTAGACTGGAGGATTACAAGTTAACTTGGCTTTCAAACATGCATGGTGACATTAATCTGTGTGAAAGACACAAACTGCTCCAATTCTGAAGTCGGTGTAACAATGCCAATCTAAAAAGCAGCCAATCCAGAAACCTAGAAGTACATTTTTAAGGAAAATATTTAACTTGCTCCTTTACAGATTATGGGTCCATTTTTTTTGAGAAATAAAACCCAGTTTTTTTTGCCCCCACCTTGATGTTTCTATTAATACATCCAGTCTTCACCACTGCTTTATTTAGAGCGGAACTCAGAACTTTATAAACATCTGTGGCAAAATCTACCCCTGTAGTAGCTGTGAAAAGGATTCAGGTAAAAAAATTTTTTACCCAGAACTAAAAGATCTGCAACAGAAGTGACAGGTTTTTTTTTCACATAATCTTTCCAGAGGCTTTAACTAGGCTTTTAATTTAAATCCCCTAAAGCAGCGGTTCCCAACCTTTTTGGCACCAGGGACCTTTTTTGTGGAAGACAATTTTTCCAAAGACCAGGGTGATGGTGGTGGTGGTGGGGGTTGGATGATTCAAGCGCATTGCATTTATTGTGCACTTTATTTCTGTTATTATTACATCAGCTCCACCTCCTATCATCAGGCATTAGATCCCGGGGGTTGGGGACCCCTGCCCTAAAGTTCTTATAATTGAAATATACTGTGCTTCTCTATTACCTTAAGGAACCAGGGCAAATAAAATTGAAAGAAGATTAAATTCTACCACTCTACTACACTTGGAGAGGCCAAAAGCTTAAAGATTTTCTGAGATCTCCAAAAAATTACTGAGATGTGTTGCCAACATTTCCCAGAAAACCAGCCCCCGCAAAAGTGTTTTGTTTTGAAAGAAAGAGGCGGGCAACTTGGGGTCCTCATTGCTGAGCTCCTATCAAGTGCCAGGATCCAGAGAAGATTAGGGATATAGCTGATATACAACTGTACTCCAATTTAATGCTTGTTTACATATTGGGGAAAAATGAAACGTCTGAACTCTTACATATCATTCCCAATTCAGCTGCCTGAGTAGTTACTTGGGAATAGCTTCTTTAGGGTCTTCCAATGCAAACTGTTTGCTAACTCAATAGTGGTTCAGTTCACTGCTGCCTGTGGAGAGGAAACATCCTGAAAGACCCAGGTAAACTCAGATTCCGCTGCTTTCTTTCAGAAGTCATACAATGAGGAAGCCTATGGCAGCCATTAACACAAAGGTTCAAAAGATGCCCAAAGTGGCACTCTTAAGAGGCCCCCTGCATTAGATGACTGAAAAGGCTTTATGGAAAAATGTGACAAATTGGTATCTAGATTGTATTTTCTGTAAAACTGCAACTTATTATCCGATGCTAAACTTTCTCTTGTCATCTGGGAAAAAAACAGAGCTGGTTATAAAAATGTCTGTACGTACGTACGCCGTTGAGTGATTTTTCCAGGGGCCCAGGCTAATAACATGAAAACCAAATAAAGGATCCTTTTCTTCCAATAAAGACATTAAAAAAAAAATCTCATGGATCACTGCGTTACTCAGATATCTGCTTCCTGAAGTAATTAAACTCACTATATTAAAACAAACATTCCTTTCATCAAGTCCACTCCCCCCAATTAACTGATTTCCATATACTTATTTTGGCCCCTACCCTTTTATTCAATTGCATATTAAAAAGGCAAGAACATGCAGTATTATACTAGAATACCTCTGCACTTTGTACCTGACTTTAACTGCACTTTTTACATTTTGCTTGTTGTCAAGAGAGAACCCCCATTTCCCCAACACCGTCCATTCATGATCCCCTCTCTCATCAAATGAAAATAATTAAGAATATTTTTAAAGCTGTCTGAAGTGCAACAGCTAATAATGAAAGCCGACTATTACATTTTAAATAAGTTTCTAACCGTAACAGAAACACTCATTGTTGCAAACACCACTCACCTTTCATCATACAGTGCTTTTACTGTCAAAACACTTTCACATCTTATTACCTCATTCTAGCCTCACTACCATCCTGTGAAGGAGGTATGGCAGGGATCATTAATTCTATTTTATAAGTGGGGAGAATGAAGCATTGAGAGGTTAAAACACTTGTCCAAAGTCATATGACAAGTTAACGGTAGAAAGTATCTACAACTTTTGCCCTGTGCTTTAAAGAGTAGCTAAAGGCCAAGACAACACTGGCTGAGGCCAAAGATATCTGACGCACCATTTGTAATCTACTATTTGCACACTTTCTTACCCTTTTCTGGTCAATTTTTCCTCTTCCTCATTTCTTTTCTGTTTTCTAGGTTTAGTAGAGGACACTTAAGTACTTCTTAACAACCCTTTTAGTGGCACTCAGAAAAAATGGTCTTAATTTATGAACCTGAAAAGCGGCTATAAACGTGCGGTCCAAGATAGTGTCAACAAAAAACCTGTAGAACAGCGCTGTACAAGAGAACTTTCTGTGACGATGGAAACGTTCCATAACTGCACGAATACACTCTCCACTAGCCTCATACGACTTCTGAGTGCTTGAAATGTGTGCAGCACAACTGAGAAACTGAATTTTTAAATTTATTTAATTTCAATTTAATAGCCACATGTGGCTAGTGGCTACCATATTAGCACAGTCCTAGAGAGTCTTCAGTCAACCTCTTGTGGTATTAATGACAACATATGTACGTTTATTAATGACATAAATAATTCGATACAACACCCTTACTGGAATCTCCTCAGAAGCAGGAACATCATTCCCATTCAACCTAATATTTTTAGAAATTTCCTTTTTTCCACTTAGGGTTAAATAATAGTAGGTGGAGCAGAACAGTCCATGGCATGGCTTTTGGCTCTGCTTGTATAGTTCAGACCGAACAAACCTGAGTACTCAAAAGATACTCCCCAAATCCAGATTCACCACCCGGATTTATAATATAGGGATTCTTCGAGATGTCTTCGTTGTCCTTTCCCACCACAGCCCATCACCCAAGGCAGTAAAGAGTATAAACCCTAAGCATTTAAACTCTCAAATATAAGGCTTCCTTGTCATAACAGAAGAAGCAGGTAACCCACAGACCTTTATCCTCCCTTCTCCCATGAGATACTCATTTGCCCAGGCAGATTAAACTTCCAACAGCACCCAAATGAATGATGGCCTGCAGGATAAAGTAACCCACCGTTTGTGATTCTACAAAGTTGCTGAGAAACATCTCGGCAAATCTGAAAAGGAGAAGTGTTTGCTTCTCCAAGAGTAAGCTGTGCTTAAGCGTGGTAAACATACAATCTTTCTATTACTTCCGGCTAAAACGGAATGGAAGAAACCACCCTGCCAGCCCCATGGTCCTGTGTTCTTGCCTCTGTCTAGAGCTAGACCCCACTCAGTTTTGCCACCCAGGCCCCAGAGCAGTTCACCTTGAAACTCTGTGTTGTCAAGGCCCCTGATGGCCTCCACTGCATCCTCTGCCCGCTCCATGTGCACAAAGGCATAATCTTTTACGATGTCACATTCGATGACTGGACCATACTCCTCAAACTTGGCCCGAAGCTCTTGGTTGGTACAAGTAGGACTGATGTTGCCTACATGCAATTTGGTTGAAGCTTTGCTCTTATTCTTGCTGGCTTCCACGTTGATGTTCACCCCGTGCAGCTTGTAGTGGTGCAGGTTGCGTATGGCATCCTCGGCCGCCGTCTTGTCCTCTATGTGCACAAAGCCGTAGTTCTTAATGATGTCACACTCCAGCACCTTCCCATACTGCTCGAAGAGCGAGCGGATCTCCTGCTCTGTGGCCTCCCGGGGCAGGTTTCCAATGAACAGCTTCACCATCCTGACAAGAGCCTGGAAAAGAAGAAAGGAGATTTCCAAAACTTAGGGGTGGAGGGAAAAATTTCAGTGCACTGCATTTTGGATTAATCCTCCAAAGTTCCTGGCACCATCAAGATCCTCACAGAGACGTTCATTATGTTTTCAATAACGGGAGAAAAGGTTTACTCTTAAGGAGTAGTGTGAGTTGTGTGTGACACGCGAACAGGTCGGGTGTCAGCAGGCAGTGCACAGCCCATCATCTCCGTTAAATGAGGCGCATTTTTAGTAACAGGGTTAGCTGAAAATACTCTCTTTGGGGGGCAGGTAAGAGAAGAGTCCAAGCAGGGGTCAAGAGGCATATATCTTACTGTCCCTGGTAACAAGGTTTTGGAGGGAAATCTGTGTACCTCTCTTCCGTGCGGCATCACCTTTCAAGATACTCTAAGAATTAAAAGGCCCCCTTTGCCCCAACCTGGGACACCCGCGCCCCAGCGGCCCAACTCCAGTTCCTTCGCCCCAACAAAGACTCGACCCGACCTCTGCCCCGCCCCCTCCGGAAACCCGGCCCCGCCTCCTCCCGGTGTCTTCCCCGGACCTCCCGCAGCAAGAGGAGAAACCCTAACCCTGGGCCAACCCCGTCCGCCGAAGGCCCGGCCCGGCCCTCTCCTAGGCTCCCCACACACCCACAAGAACCCCTCGCACCTCCGGGTGGCGGCGGCGGCGGCTCCCGCGTCAGAGAGAACCCTGCAAAATGGCGACGGCCGCTCGAGCCTCAGCGCGACCGGGCCCTTTCTCGCGCGCCAGCTCACGCACGCGCGAGTGCGCGCTGCCCCCCCCCACCCTCGCGGGAGCCGGACGACCAATCCCGCGGCCGCATACAAATGGCTGCCCCGGGCTCTGCTCGCAGTCGCCCCGATACGGGGGCGGGGCCGACTGGTGACGGCGCTGCGGAGCGGAGGTCAGCCCGCCCTCTGGCCTGACTAGCCAATCACCACCTTGGAAGGTGGGCGGTCGTCGCTCAAGCGTCAGAAGGGCCCTGGACGCAAGCACTGACTTGGTGAAATCAGAAACCCGGGAGAATCACTAAGCATCACAATGGGTCGTGCTATTGGGCCCTGTGGGGGAGCGGGGGTGGGGGTGGAAGGCGGCTGCTGATGACAAAGGGTTATCTAACTGGGTCCCTTAAAAGGGGGTTTTCTTTGCGCCTGCCAACCTCTATGGCAGTTTGGGACAACACTTTAGCAATAGAGGCGCGCCACATTTTAAGCTAACCTAGTCTTTTTCTGGTAGAGCTTTTATACATAATTTAAAATTTTAAAATTGCAAACACGTTATGCATTGGTGAGGAAAAGGAGAACCAAAGATGGCAGAGCCGAGATAGCTCTAAGAGGCATTCTATCCTAGCTGCACTTAATCAGTCAAGTTTTGTCACATATACATGAAGGCTGGTTTTCTCTCCCTAGCTAGAGAATTAAGCTCTAATTGTGTGTCCTTCACAGTTCCTGATCCGTGGTGAGCACACCAAAGGAGGCCCAGAGAGGTTTCTTGTTTTGGGGGTGGGCCAGGTCTCCATGTCCACACCAAGCGGCTGGAGGACTGGGCAACTTGAGTCCCTGAGCACTTTACGGCTTTCAAAATTCAGCTGTGGTCCAAGGGCACCTCCTGGTGGCAAAAAGGAAGATATTGAGGTGGATTACTCTGTCACCTTTGAACAAAGAATAGAAGTTTATGGAGATTGATGGACTGAGCTTATCTCCAAGTAGAGCATGCCAGGGTGGTTGTCAATCACCATTCCTCCTTGGTATGCTTTCTGATACTGTCAGGCACAAATTCTGCAGGCTGACCTCTTCCTCTCCAACTACTTTGTTATGTTTCTTTCACTGAATTCTTTGTTTCCCAGCAATTTCAGAAGAGGCACTGTCCTTCCAATTCTGATAACACTCATGCTTGTCTCCCACCTACTTCTATTTACCTCTCCCCTTTCCTTCTCCTCTTGGTCGTTTCCACTTTCTCTCTACACTCAGACTTTTAAAACATGTATAGGGACCTCCTTGCCCATTTCTGAAATAGCTTTCACTCATCTTCACTGTTACGGTTTTTTAACTTGGGTTTCTTCCCTGTGTTCCAGGACAGACTTCCACAAACAGAGTCTGAACCTGCTGTCGCCCACCTTCGTGCACTGTGTTTCGGGTTCTGTCCTCCTCTCCAATGCCCCAAGTTTTCTGAGGTCACGAAAACGAATGTCCTTTTAACAGTTTTCATCCTTCTAAAATTTTCATTCATTCACCATCCTTTTCTCCTGTGTTTTTATGCTGTTCCTCCTCATAGCTGTGACTATACCAGTACATCTCCTTCCCCCCCATCTATTTCCCTGTTCTTATCTATTCCCTGTTACTTCCCTTCCCCTTCCCTCATAGGCAACCAGTAAATGAGTTTAGTGTGTATTATTTTGTTTGTTCGTGTTCTTGCAAGACATGTCTTTATTTTAAATTGAAGTGTAGTTGATTTACAATGTTGTGTTAGTTTCTGGTGTACGGCAAGGTGATTCAGTTTTATATATACGTATATTCTTTTTCATATTCTTTTCCATTATAGGTTATTGCAGGATATTGAATATAGTTCCCTGTGCTATACAGTAGAACCTTGTTGTTTATTTTATATAC
Organism: Balaenoptera musculus; assembly: GCF_009873245.2. Lineage (NCBI taxonomy): Eukaryota > Metazoa > Chordata > Mammalia > Artiodactyla > Balaenopteridae > Balaenoptera > Balaenoptera musculus. Next base: position 104,201,452 of record NC_045792.1, read on the forward strand.
AGTAGTTTGCATCTGCTAATCCCAAACTCCTAATTTATCCCTCCCCCACCTTCCCCTTTGGTAACCGTAAGTTTTCTACAAAACATGTCTTTTTAGTGCACATTTACTTTTTCCCTTTAAAAAAACTTTTATTGTGGAAAATTTCAAAAAGGCACAAATAGAGAATATTATGCACTCCTATGGACCCCTTACTCAGCATTGACAGTTATCAGCATTTTGCTGATCTTATTTTGTGTAGCCCCTCTATTTGTGTGTGGGTGGGTGGGCTGGAGTTTTTTTAAGGCAAATCCCAGACATAATGTCATTTCGCCTGTAAGGTTTTCACTAACTGCCTCTAAAACATCAGCTCTTTGCTATGCTAATTTCATCTAATATTTATATTTAAAATTTTCCTAGATTGTCCCAAGTATCCCCTTTTACATTTGGTTTCTCCTAATATGGATATAGACAAAGCCCGCCCATTGTTCATTTGGGTAAATTAATTTTGCAAATGTTTATGTAAATTGTGTTGTATAGCTCACTGTTTCTTACTCTTTTCACTAAGCACTAAGTTACTCTGTGGTGTCTAACTATTGAGTAATACTCCACAGTGTGCAACCACCATATTTTGCCTATCCATCTCCCAGCATAGGACACTCAGGTTGCCTCCCAACTCCTTAGTGTTGTTATAAACAAGATTGCAGTGGACATCCTTATGTTAATTCTGTGTGCCCTAATGGTTTGGTGTGAGAATTTGAGGGGAGATAAGCCCAGGGGTGGAATTGCTGGGTTGCTGGGTCGTAGGGTATACTTGGAACTAACTTGTCCAAGTTAGTTGGAACTAACTAGTCCAAGTAGTGCCAGGTTGTCCTCTGGAAACCAGTCTACCCTCCCACCTGAGGGGCCCTGCATCTCAGTGTCTCTGCCAATGTTTGCCATTATCCAGTTGTCTAATTTTGGGCAGTATAATAGCTATAAAGTGGTATATCATTGTTGCTTTAATTTGCATTTCTCTGATCACTAATGCTTCTAAGCATCTCTTATTTCTCTTAAGCGTGGGAGGTTGACTCTTCTGTAACTTCCCTATTCGTATCTTTTCCCCGTGTTTCTTGTCAGGTTACAGTCTCCTTTTTGTTTGCAGGATTTTCTTGTATGTTCTAGATATTAATCTCTTATTGGTTTCAAATATCTTCTCTCATTTCACCAAATTATTAACTTTGTCCACGGAGTCCTTCCTTCACTGAACAGAAATCCTTAATTTTTTTATGTGATCGATTTAATCAATTTTTGTCTTAAAGTTTGTGCTTTTGAAGTTTTTTATAAAATGTCCTTTTCCATCCCCCTGAGTCACAAATATGTTCTCCTGCATTTTCTTCTATTAACATTAATGTTTTTACCTTTCACATTTAGGCCTGTAGTCCGTTTAGAGCAGTGCTGTCCAAATAGAAATATAATGTGAGCGACATATACAAAATTTTCTGGTAAACACATTTAAGAAATAAAAGGAAACAGTTGAAATTAACTTTAATATTTTCAAAATCCAATATAGCTAAACTATTTCAACATATAATCAGTATAAAAATTATTGAGATGTTTTAAATTCTTTTTTTTCCTCTTCAGTCTTCAAACTCCAGAAAACATTTTACACTTACAGCACATCTCAATTTGGACTAGCCACGTATCAAGTGGCTAGTAGCCGCGTATGGCCTGTGGCTACCATACCAGATAGCACAGATCTAGAGTTCGCCCTTGAGGGCGGGGTTAGGTAAGAATGCAAACATTTTTCTCTAAATAATTAATCCATTTTTATCTGTCCCTATTTCCCCATTGATTTGTGGAACCCGCATTATTGTATTTTTGTGCTCTAATCTGCCTCATATCCGTCACTCCATTCCATTCTGTCATCTTTCCTGGAACTTTCCCTTTCTTCCACTCATTCCCGAAGGTGTCTCCCAAGACTTACTTCCTGACCTTATGCTTATGCTTATCCTCTTCTATGTCCTGTCCTTAAGGATTCATGGACTCAGGTAGCTTCAGCTACCATGTGTTCATAAATGCTCAAACCATATTTTTATTACGTCTCCATTCACAATGTCTGACCGCATTCTGCAGGACTGCTTCACTTGGCTGCCCTATTTACAAGTTAAAATGATAACTTCTCCATTGGTTCCTCACCCCCATATACATTTCCTTCTAAAATCTCCAGTTATTGCTTTCTCCTCCAACCCCCAGGCTTGCCACCATGGAGTACAAATACCCAGATTCCCTGAGCACGCCGCAATGTGTGACTTTCTCTTCCTTCATACAGTGGGGATTTTACAGTTATACCTGAAGAACAAAAGAAGGTGTCTGTGTAGTGCTGATGTAGTACTCCATTTAGTCCCACGACAGATTATTCCAGTTACATTATCCACATGTTTACTTTGGCATACTGAATCTGCTCTTCTTAAGAGAAAGGGATAATTATTCTGTGTACTATCTGGTCTACCACATCTCATGTTTGGAAACGTTCTGGGCCTGCACACACCTGACCCTGTCTTTGTCACAGCTGACGATAGTCAGGGTCTGCTCAGCCAGGGCCCTTGGCCGATTATGCTAAAGATGGGGCTGCTTTCCTGGAAAGGTCTCTGAGCCCCGAAAAGAAATGGTTGTTTTTATATGGGAAGCAATGAAAGAACAAAGCTTTTCCTATAGGAGGCCACCAAGGCAAATACTATTGCCCTGAAACCTACAGTTGCCGAGCCAGAGACAAGAGGGAAAGCCACCTGCTCCTTTTTTTTATACTTCACTGGATCTAAAATACATTCTCCTGTGTTTTTGTTTACATACTTAGGATGTATCTCGTGGCTTCCCAGGGTGATGTCATTCTACTGGTCAGTGGATTGGGAACCTGTTACTTATCTGATCCCTGTCTGAACTCCCTCGATCCCCTATTGGGGTCCTCTCTATTGAGACAGAAGGTGGGGGTGAGCAATCACCACCTATATGCTCCACTCTCCGCCGTCAGGCTGAGCAGTGGCTGAGACTAGGCTGTCTTCCATTTTTGAAAACAGTTCGAGAGAATCACGAGTGAAGAAAGTTATGCACCGGGGAAGCAGTCATTCACTGCCTCAATACTGCTTGTTAATATCATGGTGAACGTCTTTGGTCTAAAAAGAGGTTTGACATTGGTCAACCCAGCAAAGAGGAGGTCATTGTCATGGGGAAATGAGGTCATGGTAGGGAGACTCACAGAATAATGTGGTTCTTGGCGGGCTTGGATGCTGGGGGCAGAGTGGGAAACCTGACACACAGGAGACCAGGGCCAGAAGGAAGAACAGGGGCATGGGCAGAGAGGCTTGTGGTCAGGAAAGCAAAGACACCCAGAGGCAGTAAGAGAAGCTGAGCTGTTTAATCACCTCCTTGGCCAGACTCAAGGCCGTGGTTGCCCCTGAACAACTCACACCCGGAAGCTGTTGAGAGTTGCTGGAGATGGAGGGGCTGCTTGAGTCAGAGGATGAGGGAGGATGGGAAGGGGGAGCTTCGGCGTCTCTGACTTGTCATCTGGCAATCTTGCCCCCAGGTCCTGCTTCAGCTCTGAGAGGTTCCTGGCTGGCCCCCAGGGGCAAGGACTGGATGGCGTGCCCTAGCTGTGGCGGGAGAGTGACCCCGAGGCAGGGGCAGCTGTTCCCCACGTGGCCTATGGAGAGGGTGCCGCGCTCTCTGCGCTGCGGTGGGGATAGAGGCGTAAGGCTAGGGGAGGAGGGCAGAAGGGGGGAGTGGAATTGGGGGTTGCCTGGGCCCCACCACCAGTCTGGAATTAAATAGCAGAAGAGAAGGGTTGCCCTTGGGGACACTGACTTGTCTCCAGAGACAGTTCCTGGTGATGGGTTGACCTTGGCAACAGACCCTAGCAGCAGGCAGTTGTCCTGACAAGAGGGTGGTCCCTGTCGACGGTCCCTGGCAGTTTCCTGGACAGAGGGAGGCAGCTGGCCTGGGAGTCTCGCCCCCAACTACTTGTTCTTCTTGAAGAAGCTGAAGCGCTTTTCTCGCTCTCTTTCTCTGCCATCCTTGCTGCGAAGTACGACAGGTCCCTCCGCCCCGACCGGTGATACCGGGGGCATGGTCATGGCCCGGGTCATGGCCCGGGTGGCAGTGGGCACCGCTGGCTCTTCAGGCTCTCCAGAGGCCGAGGACACAGTGGCAATGGCTGCATTCAGCACCCTCAACCACGAGCTCATCTCTGCCTGCAGTGGGGCGCGGAAAGACAACTGGTCAGCTTGGAGGATGCTATGCTTGGGTGGCTGGCTCGCCCACGGTGGGGAAGCGGAAGAGGAGGAGGTGGAGATGACTGCCTCATCTCAGTGGAGAAAAAGACCCCTTTAAGGTAGGGAACATGTTTTGGTGTGGCCTTCACAAACATCCAGTTGGCACATTGTGGGTTGTCTGATATCAAGGAATGAGACACTTCAGACAAGGAAAAAGAGAGAGGCGAGGGAAGAAAGAAATTTGCATCTGGAGGTTCTAAGACTGCACAGAGAGAAGGGGGACACGGGAGGAGAAGGGACAGCTCACCTCATCCTTGGCCTGGAATAAATATTCTTTCCCATCCTGTAAGCTGTTGGGAGAGAGAGAAACCTCAGGGCAGAGCTGAGACTCTGACTGGCCAGATCAGGGCTGGTGAGAGCTCACTATCACCCAGAGACCAGGCTGGAGAACATGCCGGGACCTCAGAGCCAGATCAGACACGTTCTGCACATTCTTCAGATTCCCAGGACTGTGCCAAAGCAAATCCTTCCTGATTGGCTGCTGAGGACCAGGGTGAGCTCACTTCCATCCCAGGCCCTGCCTCCTGCTCTGGCTGCCGGCTGGCAGGCAGGGGCAAGCCCCCGGGTGTACCTGGAGACAGGGGCGTGCCAGCATCCTGCCTCAAGATCTCCCAGGCAGGATAATTTTTCAGCTTGACAGGCCTGCGTCTTGGTGCTCCTCCCCTTAGTGTGGAAGACAACCAGATCCCCCGCCTCTCCCTCCTTGACCTCTCTGTCCCCTAGTGGCTCCCCTGTGCCTTGTATCACTGTGACCTTCCCTCCCATCCTGAGGGCACGTTCCATTCCTACCCCAGCTTGAAGACATGCTTGCGCTTTCGATAATCAAAGGCAACGCTGCCCTGGGCCCTGGCCAGGCTGACAGGCACTTCTCCGTGGTACGGCACTCCTGCACTGGCTGCCTTAGCATCCTTGTAAAAGCCAAGGCTCCCACGCCGCAGGACACAGTACACGTTCTGCCATGACCTAGGAGGGACATGGTGCAGGTGACGAGGAGGAGACGCAGGTGCCTGACTGGCCTTTGAGGGGCCAGTCATCCTGGGAACAGCTTGGTTGTCCGAGGACTCCCAGTGCCACTCCTGTCATCAGGCCCATCGTCTCTATACCCTCCCGGCCCTCACCTGAGGCCCCACCTGCTCCTGAGTCCTACCCCCCCACCCCCCCAGTCTAGGAAGAGGTTCTGGGCAAGCCTCTCCAGAAGGCAGGAGCCGCAGGGGACACAGGCACCACATGACCAGACCCAGTACCTGTTGGCGGCTTTCTTGCCAAAGGCCTCCATCTCCTGTTTGCGGCACAGCAGCCCCTCCATCTGTTCTTGGGCAGAGAGCTCCGGGCCGCGGGTGGGCAAGGTGGCAACCCGGGCTGACTCGGATGACCTGCTCTGGGGCATTATAGGAGGGGTCGGGCCCCGTGTCCGGGTCTGCTTCTCTCCCCGTGGCCCATTGGCCTCGTCCCCAGCACCAGACCCCTGTGAAGAAAACGGTGTCTGTGTCAAAAAATAAGATGGGAGGGCTTCCCTGGTGGCGCAGTGGTTGAGAACCTGCCTGCCAATGCAGGGGACACGGGTTCGAGCCCTGGTCTGGGAAGATCCCACGTGCCGCAGAGCAACTAGGCCCGTGAGCCACAATTACTGAGCCTGCGCGTCTGGAGCCTGTGCTCCGCAACAAGAGAGGCCGCGATAATGAGAGGCCCGTGCACCGCGATGAAGAGTGGCCCCCGCTTGCCGCAACTAGAGAAAGCCCTCGCACAGAAACGAAGACCCAACACAGCCATAAATAAATAAATAAGCCCAAAGTTTAAAAAAAAAGATAAGATGGGAGACACCTAGCCTGCAGGTCGCGAAGCTGGAAGTCCAAGAGCTGGTCTTGCCACCTCCACGTTTCCTCTGAGTCTCTGCCCTCTCCTGACCCCGCTGTCCCCACCACCCAGCTCACATACCCATTTCGTCCCATATCTCCCAGTTATCAATACCCACACCTCCAAGAGAAACTCACAGGCGCTTCTGGGAAGCTGCCCTGCTCAAGTCTCTGTTGTTCCACCAGGGGCTACAAGGACAAGACGCTGTACGCAGATGTGCAAGGGGAGGGGCTAAGATTCTGACGGGGGCGCTTAGGGCGGCAGGAGTCACCTGTGGGGCTTCCGCATCTGTGCAGACGCCGTTCACGCTGGCTGGCTGTGAGGGTGCTGGCAGGCGGGGCTGGGCTCTGGAACGGCAGAGGTGACAGGGAACGTGAGGTCTATGCGTTGCTCTGGCTCAGCCTCCCCTTCCTCCCCGAAGTGTCCCACCTCCCACCTGTCCCAGGTAGCATCGGGCGCTGTCTGGCTGTCCACCAGGGCCCCTTCAGGCAGACCGGCGGTGGGCTCTGGGGCAGGGGGCTGTTTCCTCCGTTCCTCTTCCTCCCTCTTTCTTTTCCGCTCCTTCTCCTGCTCCTCCAGCTGTCAAAAAATTCTGAGGTCAGAGCATGGAAGGTCCCAGGCACTGGGGAAAGCTGAAATGTCTCAGCTCTAGTCTGATGAAACAGGAAGAATGGAGACTATAATTCCAGAAGAAGGCGGGGATTAGGAGTTATGGGGGAGATGGTGTCTCTTAGTGCCACCCAGGGAAAAAGGTGGCTCCTAAAGCTGAGGTGACAACAGGGCACTCTTGGCTCACATCTGGGAGATGCTGGGGCAATGGGAAGAGAAGAAATGTCTTCTTCAAGCAGGAGAGCGCACAAAGTCTGGGGCAGTGGGATGGGGCCGGTATTTCTGGGGTCCTGTAGCCCTCACCGCCGTGAGCTTCTCCAGTGCGCTGAAACGCTCCTCCCAGGCCACTGCGGACTTCTGGAAGGCTTCGTGCCGCTTGATGAGGCTCTCGACTTCATCGACTGTGCAACCCAGCTCAGCACTTCGCACCAACGGCTCCTGGCTGCACAGCCAGGCCTCCGCCATACCTGCGTCTCTCCCAAACACGAGCACCTCCAAAACTGCAGGGATTAGGGGTCGCAGGGAGGTGGCAAATCAGGGTGGGCAACGACAGGGTCTTATAGCCACAGCAGCTTCAAGCACAGGGACACAGAGAAAGCCACTGCCCCAGAGCAGGAGCTTAGGGCAGAGCCAGGCAGTGCCAAGGGTGGGGGCCTTGAATTCCATGCCCCAGATTCCTGGTCTCGCCTACTCTGGAAACTACAGGATGCGAGACCCCCAGCCGCTCCCTCACCGCCCAGGGCCTGGAGCCCTCAGTCAGTTTCCTACAGCAGCTCACCAAGCTGCAGCCAGTCCATCTTCTCCTGCCACTTGTCAGCTGTCTCCTGGCGCCGTGCCTGAAGCTGAGACAGCTTCTCTGAGATCTGGGTTGGGGGGGAGGGGGCGGAGATGCAAGTTAGCACCCAGCAGGGCCTTGCCAGGGTCCCTGGGGGGGTCTCACGTGGGGGAACCAGTGATTTCTTATTTCAAGAGGCAGACAGTTCTGGGGGAAAGATAAAATGGGGAGACCCCTGAACAGCACTAAGGGGAAGGTGAAAGGTTTCTGCAAAGAAAGAATGAAAGGAAGCAGGAAGACTCAGAGGAGAAATCAGCATTCAGGCCTCCCCCGTGAGGGTGCCCGGCTACGCCCAGGCCTCACACACCTCCTCAGCCGCGTAGTGGCTCCTGGCGAGCAGCCCCTGTCCCATGTCGATGCAAGAGGAGAAGCGGTCAGCCCTGGCCTCTATCTCCGCCTTGATGCCTTGGTGGTTCTTGATGACCAGGTCTGCGGAGGACACGTCCCTGGGGGCACAGAGACCACATCACCTGCTGCCCACAACCCTATCCCGGCCACCAGCCCATAACCCCCGGAGGCCGCCAGGCTCTGTGGGCCTCACCGGGGCCGCTCCTGGGCATCCATCTGCAGGTTCACTCCGTCCATCCACAGCATCAGCTCCCGGACAGCCTTGAAGAAGCGGAACTTGTCCGTGGTGTCCAGCAGCAGCTGGCAGCGGGCAGCAGAGCTTCCCTGAAGCTGCGCCCAGGCCTCGGCCACGGCCTGCATGTGGCGGCCGATCTCCTCCGCCTTGTCTCCGGCGTAGGCCTTCTGGAGCCGGTGGCCGTCATCCTGCACCTGCTGGGCCTGCCGGGGCCCAGGTCAAAGTCAGGCAGAGTTGGGAGACTCTGAGGGGCTGCAACCTCCCTCAGTCCTGACCTCTGCTCAACACCTCCTGCCCATTTTACCAGCCGGAGAAGCAGGAGGAGGAGTGGGGGGGGGGGTGTGCTGGGAAAGATGAGGGCTGGAGTCCAGAGTAAGCCCCGTCATACTCTGCCCTGTAGGGTCTTACCAGGGGGCCTGGGCTTAGCCTGGGGATCAACCCTTTAAAAGGGTCACTAGCTGGGTGAGCTTTCAGAGGCCTGTCCAGCTCGTGGGGGACCTCAAAGATTGCTAGAGTGAGATTTTCGGCCTGAAGAAGGGACTTCGGTGGGGGGCCGACTGGGTTTAAATGGCTGCAGGAAGGATCTATGCTTATTTTGTGTAGGTCTAACACCTGAGTGGGACCAACAGATGGTCAACATGAAGTACAACATGAAGAATCTTCTACCCACCAGGACCATCTGAAAATGTCACAGGCCCTCACAAAGCCTTGTCATTACAGGTGTGGACGGGGTGGCTAGATGTCCCCTGGCCAGAGATGGTTTCCTGGAACCATCCTAACCTCACCCCTACGTGGCCCTGCAGAGGATGCGATCCCTCCAGCCTCCCCATGTTCCCCACGGAGTCTCCTCTAAGTGCCCCCGTCCCTCCCCCCGCCTCCACCCATGCTTGAGTCAGACCTGGGCGCTGAGGGCCTGGATGTCGTGCTCAAAGGCACAGTGTCGGCGCTGCAGGGCCTCGGCAGCGTTGAGGTCCCGGCCGGTCCCGTCTGGAAGCTGCTGCTGCTTGTGCTGCACCCGCGCCAGGGCCTGGCGCGCACCGTGCAGGAAGCGCTGCAGCTCGTGTGCCGCTGCCAGCACCTGACCCCGCGTGTCCAGCAGCTCGAGCAGGTCAGCCCAGGCCTCGTTGAGACTGTCCTTCCACTCGGCCACCGTGGCCCGGGCGGCGTGGCCCCCGGCGATGAGTCCGTTGGCCAAGGTGTTGGCGCTGTCCACGCGCTCCTGGCCGATGGTGCTCGTGTCCCGGGAGAACTCTCGGAATTTGTCCCGGAGCATCTGGCAGAGGAAGCGGTTGCACGGACAACACTGTGACACTGGAGGATGTGGTCCCTGACTCGCGGGGCAAGTCCTTTCACCCCAGACTGAGAACCCACTTCTTTCCCTGGGCCACATGGGCCAAAATAGATTTCTTCAGCAGGGCCGAGTTAGGCAGCAGAAGCAACTGGTTCCCGTTGACCCTGGATTTGACTGACACGCCCAGCCTCCAGCCCCCAGCAAAGGGGTACTTGGAACCTTTAGTCTTCAGACAAGGATACCCTAACTATGGTCCATATTTCGGCACCAGTGAGTGTCCAACCCCCAAACTGTGGAGAGGAATCTCAAGTCCCCAGTGTACTGGTGAGTTCTGTTGGAAAACAGTGATCGGTCATTTCCTTTTTGCCCACGTCTATGCGCGGCCCTACGTCCTCCTTTCTGCACGGTTCTTCCAATTAAATATCTCAGAACCCAGAGGACAGCGTCTGCACGACCTGGTCTTGTGCCCCTGCCCCTTGGTGCTCGGCCCAGGATGAAAGGCTAGTCTCCCAGTGGGTCCTCTACCCTTCCTGGAGCCCACGTGTGGCCGCCGTCCTCCCCGCACTCACAGTCACGTGCTCGTAGTCCTGGCCCAGCTCGTGCGAGGCCGCCACCACCTCGCGCTCCTGGATCCACTGCTCCAGGTCGTCCAGCTCCCGGCGGAGCTGGCACAGACGCAGGTGCTCGTGCAGGCGCTCCCGCCGCTCTCCCGCCAGCTCCTTCAGGCTGGCGTACAGCTTGTCCACCTGGGCTTGGCGGATCGATATGCGCGTGCTGCGGGGGAGGGGAGGACACACTGCTCTGACCCCTAGTCTATCCCAGAGAGTCCTGCCCCCCAACTGCTGGCCAAGTCCCTGCTTCTCCAGCCTTCTAGGTGGTCCTGTACACATGCAGTACGGAAGGCTCTGCAATCTCTGGGCCTGTCTGGAACTGGCTCCCCTCTCCCCCAGGGACTGGCCTGGGGGTCCAGGTGCTATGCTCACTTCTCTGGGTGCTCGTGGTCAATCATGTCTTGGCTGCTGGCTGCCAGCTGGTGGATGGTCTGGGCGTAGTCGGCCAGGGCTTGTTCCAATACCTGATGCTTCTTCACCTCTGCCTGGGCACTCAGCTCGTCCTGGGGGAGGGGAGAGTGGCAGTAGAGAGTAGGGGGAGGGGGGAGGAAAGCCGTAGCCTGAGCTCTGGTCTGGCTCTCACCTTGGCCTTCTCCTGGCCCATCATGTGTAACTCCTGCTCGCCCATCCAGGCCTCTGCCTCCGCGGCATCACGGTAGAACTGCTGGGCCCGCAGGGCCTCCTCCAGTCGCTTCCCTCGAAGCTCCAACTCATGCCCCAGGCGCTTCCACATTTCCTGTAGCTCGGCCAGCTCCGGGCCTGCTGCTGCCGCACCCAGAGTGCGCTGTCGCTCCGTTAGGTCCGCGATCCGTGGCTCGTGGCCCTGGATCTCCTTCTGCAGGGTCTGTCCATAGCGACAGAGGAGGAGACGCTGAAAGCCTTGCCAAGGGACCCCCTCACCCTACATCCCCCCCTTACGCTTACTCAACAGCAAGCCCCCCTTCACACCGTTGTTTCTCATCCTCCCTGTGTCCTCCCACCTCCCCTCTTTTCTGGCCCATGATGCCCCTTCAGTCCACATGACCTCCCACCAGGGGAACCCACCCTCCCGAGGTGAGGAAAGGCGAACCACTGAAGTCTAGGATTACACCCAGCAACCAGGGGGAGCCAGAGAAACCCCAGTTCTTAAGAAAACACACTTTCAAGTCTGGGGAGGCTCTTGGGACCCTTTCTTCTGCCTTTAGCCTTTGCCTCACCTGGTTTTTCTTCATGAGGAGCTGGACACTGGGCAGATCCTTGCCATGTTCCATGGAGCTAGCCATGGGGAGCCGCTCCGTCACCCACAACTGGATACGAAAGTGGGGGTTAGTGGAGGTCCGGAGGGCAAAGTCAGAGCTAGGGGTTGGATAGTGGGGATTCCTGGGGGAAGGTTTTCTAGGGCTCCCGGTTCTGGGGTCAAGGGACCTAGAGGGTGTCCCCAGGTGTCCCTAGAGGGTTGACTTTCAATGCCAAAGGGAAGAGAAAACAGAGCACTGCTGGCATCCCCCCAGCATCCAAGAAGGAGATTAGAGAGCCGAAGACAGGGAATAATTTACCATGATGGAGGCTCTACCCCGTCCCAGGTCCCGGAGACTCACGATCTCATCCTCCACGTCCCGGTGGAACTGGTGCTGCTCGCGAGAGGCTTGCAGGCGCCGGCAGCGCTCCTTCATGGGCTGGCACAGGGCCCTGAACTTCTCCTCCACAGCCCTCGAGGTCCTCTCCACCTCCCCTGCACCCTGGTCTTCCTGGGCCAGAGCTTTTGCCTGTGCCTGGATTGCTTCCACCTCCTTCTCTCGCACAGCCATCTCCCTCTCCAGCATCTGCCAACCGGAAGAGGAAGGAGGTGTTATCACCGTGCCTCCACCTTCAAGCTCAGCGGAGACACTGGTCTATATCGAGCCAATCATGAATTCTTATCCCTGGGGCTCGCCCCAGGGAGAGTATCCCTTCATGGCCTACATCAGTGGATCTCAAACTTTAATATATATGAGAATCCACGGGGTGTGAGAACTGTGCTAGTTATCAATTTACTGTCTCTCAGTCCCCAATCCATCTCAGTTCCAAGTCCATCTTTGCCCATTTTGAGTCACTGGAACTGGACCCTGTAAATAATCTCTCCTTTGCCAGCTGGTGCAACACTAGGCCTTGTCCGTAGAGGGCGCTGGAGGGACACCACACTGCACAGGTGAGGCAGAGGCTTCTAGCTACGGTTCCAGTGTGCTTTCCTTCTTGCTCCTACGGCACAACTGCCCACGGTGTGCAGGAGACCCGGTGGCCCTCACCCTCCAGCAGGTTTTGCTGGCATCTCAGTGGCAACTTCCTGATGGCCAGCCTTGGCCTGCCAGATTCAGACCTGCTCTGGTCTGTGACACCCCAGCAAATTTCTACGCCATCCAGCGGGCCTCTGCCTTCACCATGAGGTCTGAAACTCAGCCTTGGGGTAGGAGGAGGGCATCCCATTCCTTCCTGGGCACCCCCTCCTCAGTCCTAGAGGCAGTAGCTGCTCCCTACATTTGCTATTCCTGCATTCTTTAGACCAGGGGTCAGCAAACCCAGCCCCCAGCCGGGTTTTGTAAATAAAGTTTTATTGGCACACAGCCACACCAGTCTTTTACGCATCGACTATGGCTGCTTTTACCCTACGAGGACAGAGTTGAACAGTTGTGACAGAGACCGTATGACCCTCAAAGCTCAAAATACTATTTGGCCCTTTACAGAAGAATGTTTTCTGATCCCTGCTTTGGAGTTCTCTTTACCCCACTGGCAGGTAACCCTCTTTTATTAATTAGTAGTTCTTTTCACTAAAGTTTCCTTGTTCAAGTTAGAGTGTGGTTTCTGTCTCCCGACTTTACTCTGACTGACACACACTCCTAGAGATTCTGACACTGGTGGCCCGTGGAAATCGCCTTGAGAAATACCAGTGAAGATGCTGTCTGCGAGGCCTGAGGATGGCCTCGTGAATCTCAAGAGCTACTGACTCCCCCCTCCTTTCTTCTGCTGTTCACCAGTCCCACCAAAGGCCCGCCGTGTACCTGCTGCTTCTTGAGCAGGATGTTGACGCTGGTGAGGTCCTTGCCGTAGTCGTCGGAGTGCAGCTGGGCCTGCAGGCTCTCCAGCCAGCTCTCCAGGGCAGAGCAGCTCTGGGCAAACAGCTCAGCTCGGTTGGCATCAAAGAGGCTGCGGGCTTTGGCCTGGGTGGTGGTCTCCAGCTCGTCCCAGCGCCTGTGCAGGTCGTCTAGCTTCTCCCACACCAGAGCTTTCAGCTCCGGCTTCTCCAGAGTCAGCTCCCGCCCTTCCTGGGTGTGGGAAAAGGAAGGGGTCAGTGTCAGAATTAGATACCACTGAACACGAGCAGACAGCAGAACAGGGACCTAAAGGGCAGCAGAGACCTGAAGTGAGGGCAATCCTACCGACTTCTTGGGTGTTCTCCAAGCTTTCTAAGCTCCCCTGCCCTCACTGCTGAGTAAACCCTACTCCTTCCTCAAGGTCCCATCAAACCTCGTCTCAGTTAAGAGGCCACTGCGCTCTCTCCTTATTTTGAGTTCCCTGGTGCTTGTGGTTTTCAGTGTCATATTGCACGTGCTATTGTGTTATCGGCCATCATTTTGTGTTTCTCAGCTCATTACCTCTCACCTGAACTATGGCAAGTGACCCTCACCTGGTTTCCCTACTCCCAGCCCTTCTGCTTGAGGACTTTGGTTTCTGGAGAGGTGAGGGCAGCGTGACTTGATCTGTACGCAAGGTGGCCTGGAAGTGCCAGGGAGTTACTGCCCCCAGAAACAGCCCTCAACCAGCGACAGCCAGGGCGTTGGTGGACGAACACTGGGAGTCCTTGCTTTGGTTGGGATAACTCTGATGCATGTTCCACACCGTCGCCCAGGTGTCCCATGAGGACTGAGTGCCAGGTGCCCACTGGGGTAACTGGCATGGCAGTGGACGCTTCACTGACTACCTTCCCTTCTCCGTCTCACCTCCCCACCCGCTACTGGCATTCCTGTGATCACCTCCCGTGGAAGTGGCCTGCACTGGAAGCCTTGCTTCTAGGGGAACACAAACCAAGTCACTGCCTTCAGGCCGTTTTACACATGCCGCCAGGATGAAGAGCACCGCTGGGTAACTTTACCAACCGTCAGCACAATCCACTCTGATGCACAGTCCTTACATGGTGATCGGGGCTTTTCATGACCCGGCCTGGCAGGCTTTTCCCACCTTGCCTTCCATGGCCGCTTCACGCATTCTGTGCTCCTGCCAGAAGGACTTACCCCCTTGCTCCCGTACAGGCGCCCCACTTCCACACCCCTGGTTTCCGGTTTCTCTACCAAGAAACATCTTTCCCTCAACACCTCTGCCTGTCCAAATTCTACTCGTCCTTCATGGACTGCCCCGCTGGCCCCTGCTTCTAGGATTCCCACATCTCCTCTCTCCTTAGTGCCCAGGCTTTATCAGGCTCTCTCATTATATTTGTTATATTCTGCTTTGGATTGACTTTAGCTGTTTGTGTACATGTCTCATATCCTGGCTCCGGTGTCATTCCTCGAGGGTGGAGCCTGCAGTGGAATCACCTTTGTTCCCCACTCAGTGCCTAATACAAGGCCTTGCACAGAGTAGCACAAAGTAAATATTTGCTGAACAAATGGAGAAACTGGATCCACACTGGTCTCTTCCTCTTCCCAACCATCATGCCCTTGAGGGAAGGAAAGCATCTTTTTATATACCTTGCAGCACCTAGCAGAGTGCTGAGCACACAGGATGTTGTCCAGGAATACTTGCTGAGTAGAAATTAAGTTTTGCCTGTGCTCAGCTCTTGAGGAAGAGCTGGGTGGGAGACCAAATACCAGGAAAACAAGACTCAAAAACGAGGTTGGCAAACTGTGGCCCGAGGGCCAAATCTGGCCCACCACCTGTTTTTATAAATAAAGTTTTATTGGAACCCAGCTACACTCATTCGTTTATGTATTCCCTGTGGCTGCTCTGGCACCAGAGTTGAGTAATAACAGCAGAAACTGTGTGGCCTGCAAAGCCTAAGATATTTTCTGCCTGGCCCTTTATAGAAGTTTGATGACCCCACTGAAGAGTGTCCTCCTGCTCTGGACCAGGAATAGGTATCGTGCTGGCCCAAAGCTGCAGTCTGGCTCTGTACTAATTTGCCTTTTCTCAAAGTTCTGGAGTCACTGTCCCATGGACCTAAGACATTTGCTCCCCAGACCATTTCTTTCCACCTTGGAAGTTTGGCACCAAGGGCTCCATGATCTCTAAGCCAGATCCTGAAGCCAGGACCCTCCCCTGCACTGCGGCTGGGATGCTGACGGGAGGAGGCCCCAAAGGCTCCCTTCTTGCTGCTCCCGTCCCATTGCTCACCTTGTCCACCTTGTCCAACCAGTCCTTGTTGGCGGCCAGCTCGGCCATGAACGCCTGGTGCTTCTGCCACTTGGTGTGCAGGTTGCGGGCCTCATCATAGGACACGTCCTGGGCTGTCAGCATCTTCTCGTCAATCCAGAGTTTCAGCTGGACCGAGCATGGAGCAGGGATGGAGAAGGGCAGAGTACATTTCAGAGAGAGGGAAGCGTGAAACGGGAAGGGGGCGAGGGTGAGTCGGGGGAGGTGGTAGATGTGGGGAGAAGCCAGGCAGGGATTCACGTGCTCAGGTGACACTGCAGTGGACTGACTCTAGGCTCAGAGAGCGAGGGCGCTGTGGGAAAGGGGTGGCCAGGGAACGTCAGAGGCGACATGGGGGACTGAGAGCCTCACCTCGTGACAGTCTTGTAAGAAATGCTGCCGCTCTCGGTTGTCCCGAAGACGGCCCAAAAGCTGCTGCACTGCTTCTTGATTCTTCCTGTGTCTGTAATGACAGGCCCCTGTGAAGCCCTTGAACTTGCTATAAAAGGGTTATGACCCTCTAACTAACCTAGAAGCCCTCAGTCCTCCTCCTCTGGGGACAATACCTTCTGGGAGCGCTACAAGACAACCCAGGAACCCTGAGGTCCAGTGTCCAGCTACCCTAGGAGACTTCGGGGAGGCGGAACTTCCCCGCCCGTGACTTAGTCCCTCTCCAACCACTTGGTTTTTCCTCCTCTACTTTTTGTCAGCTCCCCACCCCCATCTATCGGTCTGAGTGCCATGTTCATCCTGTTTTCACTTGGTTCCCTTTAGGGCCCCTCATTTGCCCACTGTCCTCATCATACCTCCTCTCTATGGAGTCTGCCTTCTCTTGGATCTTCTCGGCATGGATGTTGCCCTTAGACACCAGCTGGCGCCCGGCTTCCAGGAGCCCGCGGATCCGCTCACCGTTGGCATCCATGGTGCTCATGAAGTCTTCCAGTTTTTTAATGGCAGCATCAGCAGCCTGGAGTGTCCCCGGCATCTCCGTGTGAGACAAAACATATTCCTGTGTGGGAGGGGAGATACTGAGCTCATTTCTCAACCTCTCAGAAGGAACCTACCAAAGGCCCCATCTGAGACATGGAAGCCAACCAGGTAGGGACAGGCAGACTCTGGCTCTGAAGACGGAGGGATGGTGCCTGATTATGTGGGAGTCTCAGAAAGTTAGAAGGGAGCTGGGCTGGAGGGCCTTTAACACTCCAAATCCTGTTCCATCTTATTTATAGCTGCTGATTACATTTCTGTTATATGACAAGCCAGGTTTTCTATTTCTTCTCTAGTCAGTTTTGGTAAGTTATATTTACATCTTTTTTTTTTTTTTTTTTTACTCCCGTATTTTTTTTAACATGTTCTCCCTGCCCATCCTGTTCCCTCACCTACTCCATCTGCTGCGTTTACCTCCTCATCCACCACTCCTTCACATTCCTTTGGTCCCTATTTCCCACTTCTTCCTGGTTGGGACTTTGCCCCGCGGACTCTTACCTGGCTGCTGAGCACGCCCTCGGCCTGGCGAGCATCCCGCAGGAACCCCTGGAAGCCGTGGGCCTGGGCAAGACGGCCTTGTCGGCTCTCCCACATGCGGCCCAGCTCCTCCCAGCCGGTTCCCAGCGCTTCGAGTCGCTGTCGTAGGAAGAGGCACTGGGGATCGGCCTGGTCCCGGGTCACCTCCTCACCCACGGCCCGAAGCTGGCTGTACTCGCTCCGGGCCTGCTCCACTTCTCCCCGCAGGGCTGCATGTTGGGCCAGGAGGGCCTCTGCCTCAGGCAGGGTGGCCGGCCCTTCTTCAGAGGCCACAGAGGTCTGCGTGCGGCTGAGCCAGGCCTGGAAGTCATCCAAGCTGCGCAGGAAGTCCTGCAGCCGCCGCGCCTCGCCCAGCGACTCCTCTCGTCGCCGCATGGTGGCCCTGAGGTCCTCCCAGCCGGCTTGCACCTCTCCAAGCCGGGCGTTGATGGCAGGGGCTTGGGCGGGGTGGTCAGCAGCCAGGGCATTTGCCTCTTGGGTCAGTTCGCCCACCCGGGCAGCGATGGCCTCCAGGTCCCTCTCGGTGCCGGCCAGCTTACGCTGCAGCGCCAGCACCCCGGCCAGGTCATTGCCCAGGCCCTGGGTGGACTCGATGACCTTGGTCTTTTCTCTCATCCAGGCCTGGGTCTCTGTGCACTCTAAGTGGTAGTTCTGGATGCTCAGGGCTGACGTCAGAGCTGCCTTCTTGCCGTCCGCCAGGGACCGAAACTGCTGCCACCTGAGGGCAGAGGGAGTGTCCAGAGTTGCTCAGCTTTCCCGCCCTGTGCAGGTAGATTGGAAGCTTCTTCCTGCTCTCTCTCCCTTGGTATATCCTACCGCCTACTCCTGCCGTTTAGAGGGCCTGCTCCCTACTCATCTTCCCGTGACCCCTCTTGTCTGCTCCCTATCCAGGCGCCAGTCTCTTCAGACGACCTTTCCCCCACTTCCATCTCTTTCATCACCACCCCCCTCCGACATATTTCAGATGGCTTTCCCTCCTCATTTTAGCCTCCCTCCCATGCCCTACAGAACTCTCTTCCAGCTGCCATCCTGTCTGCTGCATCCTTTCTCACCCCACCTGTGGTTGAGCTGCTTCTGGGTGTTGACAATGCTGTCCTTCCCCGGGGGGTTGGCCTTCAGCAACTGCTCTGCGATGTCATTCACAGCAGTAATTCGCGCTGCAAGGGCGTTCATTTCAGGCTCCAGGGTCTCGAACCTGATGGGGTGGAAGAGCTGGGCATGAGTGGTGGGAAGCAGCGGTGCGCTGGTCCACTGCCCTTAGATGCCCACGAGAACTCCTCTCCGTCAACATGAGGCTTATGGACAGGAGCCTCTGCACCTCTTCCCTACATGGTTCATAGCATCTGGGGATCAAGGGGGAGCCCCCAACTCCCCCCAAACAAGTAGAAAAACTGTCATCTCTAGAGTGGCTCAAAAACATGGTAAAAATTAAAGGTGAGGACCATCTGGACAACGAGTCAAACTAATCCCTGGCACAGGGCTTCACCCTTCAGCAGAACCTCCCTTATTCCTCCTGGGACTTACCCCTTAGCTGCTTACCTGGGTCCCACCTTACTAATATGTGTTAAAAAATGAGTTGATAACGAAAAAAATTTAAGTGATAAAGATGTGAAGCATAACTTCTCCCGGAACATTTCATATTCTCATAGAGCAGAGTCTGCAAATGGGCCACATAATAAATATTTTAGGTTTTGCGAGCCATTCGGTCTTTATCACGAATATTCAGCTCTGCTGTTTTAGTGCAAGAGCAGACACAGGGATGACATGCAAATGAATGGGCATGGCTATGTTCCAATAAAGCTTTATTTACAAAAACAGGCAGAGGCTGTATTTGGCATAGGGGTTTCTGACTCCTGTCATGGGATATACTGAAAAAAGCAACAAAACATCTTTAATTACATTTTTAAAACCACCAGGAAATTTGACTATAGATTGAGTAGTAGGGACTTCCCTGGTGGTCCAGTGGTAAAGCATCCGCCTTCCAATGCAGGGGACGCGGGTCCCATCCCTGGTCAGGGAACTAAGATCCCACACGCCACAGGGCAGCTAAGCCCGCGCGCCTCAACTATTGAGCCCGTGCGCCACAACTAGAAAGAGAAAACCCACACGCCAGAACTAGAGAGAAGACCGTGCGCCACAACGAAAGATCCTGCATGCCGCAACAAAGATCCCGAGTACCGCAAATAAGACCCGACGCAGCCAAAAAAGAAAAATAAATAAATAAATAAATAAATAAAAGGAAAAAGAAGATTGAGTAGTTGGTGATATCAAGGAATTGCTAATTTTGTTTTATGTGATAATGGTATTGTGTGTGGTTCTATAAGAAAAACATCATTTCTAAATTATTTTAGGATTTCTTATTCTGTAGATAAAGCTACTTCATGAGGGGTTAATCAGTGTCTCTGTCTAAAAGGTTTATAACTTCAAAGCCTTAGCTATTCTAAGCCTGCACACACAATTAAAAAATAATGTACTCCTATTGCAAATTTCTATGTTCCTGGAGAATACAGAGGTGAAATGTTAATACTGGGGATTTGCTTTTGAAAAGGAAAATTAATCAAACAGAGCAAGATATTGATGATTACTGAATTTGGGTGATGGCTATATAGGAATTTGCTGCATAATGTTTCTATTTCTGAGTATGTTTAACGTTTTTCATTAAAGCAAAAACCAGACTATTGGCAAGACTCAAAGGGATGTATGTAGCAAGAGCAGGCAGTTTATGGTGGCACCCACCATACCCCACACACATGGGGGCCACCCTATACATTGGCCCCAAACTCACAAGGCCACTCGGGAGGGCGGGGCGTGCACGGGGCCTACCTTTGCTGCACGACCTCCAGGTCCTCCAGGCGCTCAGGCAGGGCGAGCCCGTTGAGCCACTGCTCCTTCTCCTCCACCCAGAGCCCGCAGGCCCCGGCCTCGCTGAGCATGGTGTAGAGCGCCAGGGCCGCCTCCAGGGCACGTGCGCGCTCGCCCGCGCGGGCCCGCAGCTCCTCGTAGTGCCTCTCCAGGGTGGGCAGCCGGCCCTGCACCTCCGGCGCACGGCTCAGCACGGGAGGCAGGGCCGCGGCCTGCTCCCTCAGGGTGTCCAGGGTGGGCCGGTGGCCTCGGATCTCTTCCTCCAGGGCCCGATGCTGCCGGGCCAGGGCCTGCGTGGAGAACTCGTCGTGTCCCAGCTCGGGGCTGGACACCAGGCGCAGCGCATCCACCAGCCAGGCCTCCATGTCGTTTGCATCCGCCTGGAACTGGTAGAGGCTGGCGGCCTGGGCCAGCCGCTGGGCACGCTCCTCCGCCAGGGCCTCCAGCCTCTCCCACTGGGCCTGGAGCTCGGCGGTGCGGGCGGCGGCCTGGCCTGCCCCGGGGTGGCCCTCAGCCACTAGCTGCTGGCCCTGCTCCAGAATGAGCTTCAGGGGCCCCAGCCGGCCGCTCATCTCGCCTCGCAGGGCTGTGTGCTTGTTGAGCAGGCGGAGGACGCCGGTCAGGTCCCGGCCGGTTTCTGCCGAGGCCAGCAGGTGCTGCTGCTCTCGCACCCAGGCCTCGGCCTCGCCCACCTCCCAGAGGAAGCGCCAGAGTCGCCGGGACTCCTCCAGCCGGGCCCGCCGAGCCGCTGCCAACTTGCACAGCGACTCATAGTTCTGCTCCAGGGTGGTCACCCGCTCCAACACCAGCTGGGGGTCGCATGGTTTGTACTCTGAAACAGTCACACCAGAGGGCCAAGAGCTGTGGCCCAGCCCTCTACTGCCCCCTGTGCACCCCTAGTTACGAATCCCCCCCCACCCCACTCTCTTAGCTCTGTCGCCCACCGTCCACCCATCATCTTTCCTGTCCCCAGGTTTTTCCAGTCTTGCTGCTTCAGCTCTTAATGTTCTCCTTCCCAGCCCCTCCCTTTTCCAATTCCTCCCCCCGCCCCCGTTTTTCACCTTTTCCTGTGTCACAGAAGCGCAGCGCAGAGGCGCTGACGGCCCGCACCCTCTCAGCCTGTACGGCAATGTCGGCTTCCACCAGCTCGTGCAGCTGCAGCAGGTCCTCCACTCCAGCCAGATGCTTGCCCAGGTCCTGGGACTGCAGCCGGCCCTGCGGGGCGCACGCGGCATGTCGATGGCCGTCTGAGAGCCGCCCGGTTCCCTCCCAGTCAGGCCTCTTGCCCCGCCACACACATGCGCTAACCTCGCCCCGTCTTCCTGGATCAACCACACATCCCGACCTCTTGGGGCGGCTCCAGCTGTTGCACCCAGGTGAGCACACGTGCTCCCAGCTGTCAGCCCTCACTCACACACATAGTGACCGCTGAGTTATCTCCTGGCACCCTGGCCTCTTTGTACTCAACTCCCCTCCTGCCGAACAACTTTCCTACTAAACCCTGCTCCTGGAATCTCCGCTCTGACTCATCATCTCAGCATCAGAATTATCGCCACCCTCCTATGGTCGTGGCTCAGTCCCCAGCACCCCAGCAATCGTCAGCATCTCTGCAGACCTATCCACATCCCCGTCTCTCGCCTAGATCACTGCAACAGCCTGTGACTGGTCTCTCTGCTCCCACTCTGGCTGCCCACAGCCATTCTTCAAATAGCAGTCAAAGTGACATTTAAAAAAATGTAAAAACGCAGAATCATGTCTCTCCCCCTTTTCAAAACCTTCTAATCGCTTTCAGTGTCCCATGTTACTCTGAGTAAAATCCAAACTCCCTGACCAGGCCTGTGAGCCCTAAGCGAGCTGGCTGCTTCCTCCCTTACCTCATCCCCTGTCCCCTCCCTGTTCTTACAGCAGCCCGCCCCCACCCCCCGGCCTCCCTTCTCATCCGGAACATGCCATGCGTGAGCAGGCCAAGGGCCTTTCTGTTCCTTCTGCCTGGAAACATTCTCTCCTTAGATCTCCCTGTGCTGGCTCCTTGGGACATTCTGCTCTCAGCTCAAATGGCATTTTTCAGAGAGGCCTTCCTGGACCCCTCCATCACTCAGCCTGTTTCTCTTTCCTCCTACGTTTCACGCCCACCTGCTATGTTGTTTATTGACAGGCCCACGGGTTTTATCATCAGTCTCCTCCCACTGCAACGTGAGCCCCATGAGGACAGGGAGCTGTTTGCTCTGTTCATCTGAACTGGGGACAGGGCCCTGGACTGGTACATACCCTGCAAAGGTTCGGCTGAGCAAATGAGCAGACATGCCCTTCGTCCTCCCACGGTCCCGACCACCTCGACCCCACCTCCGCATCCGCTGGTACCTTCATCTCTTCCATCCAGTCCATGAGGTAGAGCAGGTCCTGGAACACCTTCTGCAGCTCCAGGTTGAGGAGGAGCCGCTCCCGCCGGGCGGCCACCATCTGCCGCAGGAAGTCCCAGAGCCGCGCCACGTTGTGCTGCCGCGCGGCGATGCGCTTGATGTCGTGGTAGTGCTCAGCGGCCAGCTCGGCGGCCACGGCGTCCACCGCCTGCACCCGGCCGCTGTAGGCCACGATGTCCGTCTCAATGGCTTCGTGCTTCCGCACCGCTGCCTCCACGGCGGCCAGCTCCAGCCCAAAGTTGTCCTGGGGCGGGGACAGGGAGGGAGGGCTGGGAGCTCCGGGACGCCGCTCTGCTCACCTCCCTGCCCACCCCCCGGAGCACTTCTGCTGCGAGGTGCCAACTCCATGGGGTGGCTCTAAGCGTCCTCTCTATCCCACCCCATCCCGTCTCACCGGCCCTTCTCCTGTTCAAGGCTCCGGGCCCTGGTTCCCGGGCTCTTGGTCTCCAAGTCTGTGTGATGGAGTTCTTGTTTCTTTAGCTCCCCACCTCGCAGGGCTCCTTATCCACCACTCTCTCTCACTCTCCCATGTCTCCAGACCTGCCTGGACAGGCCAAGAGCCCCCCGTGTCCTACCTGGGACACAAGGCGCTGGTTCTCGCTAAGCCAGGTCTCCCGCATGGCGGCCTTGCGGTCGAAGCGGGCGGCCAGCTGCTCCAGCTTCTCCTGGCGGATCAGCTCCGTGCGCAGGGCCAGCTCACGCTCGTGTTCAGCTTTCTCCAGCCGCTCCCAGGCCTGCGAGGTGGAGACAGGATTAGTGCTAAAGGGCCAGGGCTCAGGAAGTGAGGGCGGGGAGGGGTCACCGGGGCTGGGGGTGTAGGGTGGGTCCCAGGGAAGCTCGGTCTAGTGGGTCTGTGGAATGCGGTCAGACACCTGTGCAGGGAAATATGAGGAACAGGGTGGCGTGAGTGCCGTGGAGCCCCATGAAAAACACGTCTGCTGCTGGACAAAGACCGGAGGGGGACAGGGCACAGTGCAAATCACTGGATTTTTTTGTGGTGGTGGGGCTGTGGGCGAACCCTATTACTTTTGTTAATCTTATGCTGTCTGTGAAAAAAATGAAACAAAAGTAGGGCCAGTGAGTCTAGGGTATGCTGAACAAGATAAGGGACTGGGGTATAATTTGCATGGAGAGACCGAGGGAGGAGGAGGGGGACGTGCAGGACTCAGGAGAGAATGTGGCAGTCACGCCTGCACCCTGGATGGGTGGGGTTCAAGCCAGGCCGAGGGTTCAAGCAGGGACAGTAGGGGCTGGTGCTGAGGGTGGGTCGTCCCAGGGATGGAAGGAAGTCTGTGGACCTTGTTGATGTCGGAGATGAGCCGGCCCTCGCGGGGCGTGTAGACCTTCTGGTTGTTGGCCCGCAGCTTGCTCTGGATGGTGAACAGCAGCACTTCCAAGTTCCCTTTCTCAGTGAACCTGAGGCAGGAGGCCAGGTGGGGTCAGAGTCAAAGGCCACGAGGGGCCCGGGGACTCTTTACATTTCAAAATGAAGTTGTTCTGTGTTGCTTTTCTTCTTGTAAAAGCTTGTGAAAATACTGGCAAACCACGTTGAAAAAGAACCTAATTTTAAAACAACTGAAAACCACACAGACACGACCACTGTCACCCTTGGGCACGTACGTACTGCATTTTTGCTTTACACAGATGGGATCTTACCATAACCATGGCTAACATTTGTTGAGGACTCACTCACCGAGAGCCAGGCCCTGTTCTCAGGGCTTTGCACGCATTAACTCCTTCTCACTGTTACCTACATTCTCTCATTACCCCCATTTTCCAGATGTGAAAACCGAGGCACAGACAGGCTAAATAATGCCCAATGCTCACAAGGGCAGGTGGCAGAGCCAGGATTTGAACTCAGGTACTTTGAATCTGGACGCTTAGCCCTTTGCTCTCTGCCGTCCACAGACAACTGTCTTGTAACTCTTATGTTTCATGAACGTCTTTTCAGGTCAATAAATGCATTTCTCCAATATTATTTTCTGTGGCTGTCCCATGACTTATCTTTCTTTTACAAAGGTCACGTTCGTGAACATCCTTGAAGCTACATCTTTGTTCAATGCCCAGAAGAGGACTTTCTGGGTCAAAGGGCACACCTCAAATCATTCCCTGGAATGCACAGGAACAGATGTTTCCTGGATTAATATTAGTTTTGGAGCTGAAACACATTAACTCCGAAAGAGCTCAAAAACAAAAAACACAGAAGTTTTAGCATGTACTGTATAGAATCATCTAGTAGTAATTCCATACTTCAACAGTCAGTTGCTAAAATACATAAATGATAAGAATCTGTGCAATGTGCAAGTGACCAGCCACATGCATGTATTGCCAGCGACAACCTGCCTGTTGGGTCCAATCCCCTGTCCTTAAGCTGGGATTGGGTTGCCGAGACACCCCGACCAATCTCATCTGAGTAGACTGCACCGGCTCTACATACCATGGCAATCATTTCCACAGCGTGATTTCTTGTAATGGGTGACCATTAAAATTTTTTACTTTGGAACTGCTTCTGGGGCTCTGAGCTGGGGGAAATGAGCCTCCACTGCATTTATGTGCTGCCGCATCTCCCTCCCAAAAGGCTCCCCTCATTTAGGCTTCCTGCTGTGTGAGCACAGCTTGGGGCAGGCAGGCCGTGGCAGGGTGTGGCTCAGGGACACCTACTTGGGTGGCTTCTCCACAGTGCGGTAGGAATTGAAGGACTGGAGCTGGTTCTGGACACCACTCAGGGAGTTGGCCAGCTGCCGGTCATTGAGGGTCACGATCGTTTGCTCAATCCACTGCAGCAGCTCTGAGGCCAGGGACTCATACTTCTCCACCAGGCGCTCGGCCTCCATGGCGTGGTCCAGCACCTGTGAAACCGTGCTGTGGGTTCCCCGGCCCAGTCCTCCCCTGCTCCTGCTTTAGGGGAGTAGGACCCCTAGGCCAGGCCTCCTCTGGTCTTTATGCCTACCGCCCCCATGCTGGAGAGTACCTTGCCAATTCTTTTGCCTTCCACGGCCAGGGCCTTCATCTTGGAGAAATAGTGGTAGTAAGTAGCGACGTAGGTAATAATTGATTTCTCATCTGGTTGGTCCACATTCACGTCTGAGAAAAAGGACCACTCAGATCAGGCTGAGATTAGAAACCTGCTTCCCAGAAGTATGCCCACAACTCGAATCACTTACTCCAATCCTAGGAGCCTCCTAGCCCTCCCAGGCTGATATCTTTCCAGCTCCCTTCAGAGTAAAATGACAAATAAACTATTTGGACTAAAAGGGCATGAAAAGCTAACCTTTCTATTCCCCCTCTTCCTAGAAACAAGCGGAGTTTAAAATCCAGAAGCCCAAAGAGGCTTTTACCCAGTGTAAAATTAGTTGTTTGGAGAAAGAGAGACAAGAAAAGAAATAGCATTCCCATTAGGGGATGGATTGTGGACTTATGGGCTGGAAAGATGCCCAAGAAGTCATCCAATTCAGGGGCAGCAAGACAGAAGGTATGAAAGAGGCCTCCTGAACCCAGGATGTTCAGAGGGATGGGCCCAGGGCGCCCTGGAAGCAGGGACAGAGGCCAGTTCTCAGGGCCATCTTGGGGCACAGTCATGGCTATTTCTTACCTCAGTCCCAAAGTTCAGCTGTGGGCCCAGGAGGTGAGTGTCCTTCAAGCCAAATTAACTCCTACCACGAGGACACCAAGGCTGACTATGACTTGAAATCTCTTAATTGGTTCTCTTAATTGGGCCAGCTTGTATCCTACCTACAGGGAAGACTATTAGACCAGAAGCCCTCCTGACCCCCTCTGACCTCCCACAGGCAGGCGGGAACCACGGAAATCATCTCAGAAAGTTGTGGGATACAAGGCTTTACTTAAATATTCTTTATCATAGCTGTGCTTCTCAAACGCTCTCCAAGGAGCATTGTACTTGGCCTGCTTCGATCACTAGTTAGCTGATGTTTGTCATTCTGGACTAAGAAGGCACAGGAAAAGGGACTACAGGTGGGATGGAAGACAGGGAGAAAGTAACCAAGTCCGAAATCTGCCCAAGGAGCTTCAGAAGAAGCATTTCCAGCAAGGAAGTCACTCGGCCCTTCTGTCCTTCCCTTTTCTAGCTGCACCAAGACTGCTGACTGCTCTCTGCTCTCCCAGAGAGGTGACTGAGGAAACAGGCTCTGCAGCCAGGCTGCCTGAATTTGAATCTCAGCTCCACCAGCCGTATGACCTTGGGGAAGTCACTCAACCTTTATAGGCCCCTGTCTTCTCTTCCATAAACGGAGCATGATATTGATTTCAAAGGGGGTGTTGTGAGGATTAAATTAATTAGAGCACGTCAAGTGTAGTGCCAGGTACAAAACAAGAGCTCAGTGGCCATTCCCAGTCTCATCAGCATTAGATCAGAACCACAGGGGCCAATGGGTAGGGTCAACTGACCATAAGGCCAGTGCTTTATGAGACCTCAAGGTCACGGAGCTTAATTTAGAACCCTAGAGTTTTGGAATTAGAAGGGCCCTTAGAGACCACGGAGACCAATCTTCTCATTTTAGAGATGAGGAAACTGAGCCACAGAGAGGCCAAGCGACTGGCTCTATGTCACAGAGCTGCTCCGTGGAGGGGCTGGGATAGAACCATACCCCAGGGCTCCTTCTGCCACGGGACTGCCTTTCTTCCTATATTCAGATATACTTTTCATGCCATAAAATTCACCCTTTTAAAGTATCCTATTCCACGGTTTTTAGTATATTCACAAGATTGTGCAACCGTCACCACGATCTAAATCCAGAACATTTCCATCACTTCCCAAAGAAACCCCGTAGCCATCTGAACCATCTGCAGTTCCTTCCCGTTCTCGCCGCCCTCAGCCCCCGGCACCCACTCATCCACCTTCTGTCTCTAACCCACAGCCTCTCTGCCCCACCTTCAGGATCCAGCAGCTTCGTAAGTCCCAGCTCCTTCTCAGCCAGATTGAAAGCGTTCTGCAGATTGTAATGTGCATTACACTTCTTCAGGGACTCAAAATCCAGCAGGTCTGGCCTAGGTGGGGAGGGAATATAGAAGGTATCAAGGGCATGTGAGATTCTGAAGAGGAAAAGTAAACCACCCCTATCTTTCTCCCTAAGTCCCCAACCCTCCCCGCCCCAGGGCTCCCATCGCAAGCCCTCCATGCAGTAGGCACCCCGACATCCTGGTTCTTCTCCGAATGTTCCTTTCTTGTAACTGCCATGTAGCTCATCTCATCTCACTGCTTTGTCTATGTGTGCCTGGGCCCATGGGTCATCAACCCATCCAGTAACTCGGACAAGCTCTCGAACCCCCGTCTTCTCACCGGTGTTTATGTACAATGGCGTTGAAGGCCAGCCCATCTCTCCAGCTGGTGGTGAAGTTGTGCACGTTGACATTGGGGTACCTGTAAACAGAGGCCAGGATAGACAGTGAGGAGGGCCACCCTGGTCTGTGCCTCGAGGACGGACCCCCAGCTTGTGGTTCCTGGCCCCCATCCTTCCTTTACTGCACAGCCTTGGTGCATCCAACCCTCCAAGGCCACGCTGCCTGGGCAGCCTCACCCCGCGGTCTTCATCTGGCACCACAGCAGCAGGGCATCCTTGGCTGACTTCTTCTCCTTATTGTCTTCTGTTTCCACACTTATGTCTTGGATCTAAGAAGGAAGGAAGGAAGGAAGGAAGGAAGGAAAGGAGGAAGGGAGGCCCTCACTCCCTGAACAGGGGCTCCTGGAATTATCAGAGATGCTCAGAGATACACGGCAGGAAACTGCTCCTTAGATTCCTGGATTAGGGTCCAAGGACAGAGCCTGGGGACCTTTCCTCCTGGGTTAGTGACCACAGAACTTAGGTCAAAGGGATTTGAGGCAGCAGAATGGGGTGGGAACTCAGAAGAGTGGAAGTGCCTCGAAGTGAAGAATGCGGGTTCCTGCAGGTGGGGGAACTGCAGGTGGCAGAGTGAACATTTCCTGAGAGCTGGGTTTCAAAGATGAAGCTGACAGAGCTCTGCTTAGGGCTGGAAGGAGCAGGGGAGGTTACACCCAGGGAGGAGGCAGGGGAATCAGGAGAGCTGTGATGGCATTAGGACACTGGACTGGCTTTGCTCAGAGCATAAGAAGGAGTAGGGCGGCTGTCCTCTTTTGAGGGAAGTGAGCAGAGTTTGAGGCAGCGGAGTAGGCTGGTGACCAGACCCCAAATGTAGCTCTAAAGCTCTCCGTGGTGAAGGACCAGTCTGTAAAATTTCCAGTCCCTTGTGCAGCGACATGTGGTCCTATAGCCCGTGACCAGTACACAGCCCAGGCCACAGGGAATTTGCCACAGAAGCCTGACAACACCCACGCTGGCCTCCACCCTGTTTAATGAGGCGTGTCCCCTGATTTGGCGTATGAGGTTCTAGGCCCCCCGTGTGTGCAGTGACTTTTGGGGCTGCAGCACTGGTGTGCAGGGCACCCACCGAGCAACACCGTGCGGGGTACCTGGAATCGAAGGATGATGGTCCACACCAGCCCGAGGGTCAGGCGGTGGTTCCCGTCCACAATGTCATGCGAGCCCACATTTTCCAGGTGCACTTTTTGCTCCTTCAGGAACTGCAGCGCCTTGTCCACGTTCTCCAGGCAGTGGATCCGCATGCGGCCCTTTGTGGGCTTTGGCTGTCGAGGGACCGGGGACACAAAGCCATGGGACCGTGGGCCTCCTCCTCCTTCCCTCCTAGCTTTCCCGGGGCCCTGCTTCCTACACCTTCCCCATGACCTCCCTCAGGAACACAGGGACCGCCCCAGGGAGCTAAAGCTGAGTTGCAGATGAGGCTTGGGGCAGATTAAGATTCCCAAGGGAATTAACGACACCCAGAGTGGGTGGGAAAAAAATGTTTTCAATGGGGCCACTGTTCCTGTCTCCACGAAGCAATGCTCCTGGTTTAATTCACGCAGCAAAGCCTCTCAAAATGAAACCATCCTCTGAGCAGAGGGCGGCCACTGCTTTCTGCTCTGTGGTGTCACTCTTCTCGTTCAGGGCCACTCCCACAGCTTGTCCCCTTGACCACTGTCTCTCAGGCTGCCTCCTCCCTGGTGACCACAGCTCACCAGTGTCTCTCCCGAGAGCACCTCGAGGAGCCTCAGGAGGTTACGTCCATCCCGGAGGTCGCTGTACAGGTCTCCCACCCGGCATGTCACCCGGGCCAGGTGAGAGTTGACCCACTTGGTGAAGGTTTTCTTCTGCACAGCTTCTCGTTCATCTGTGGCAGCAACATGGGGTCATTTCTGCCCTTCAAGTACCGTGCACCTGTTTCTAAACACCAGTTGGTGGGGTTGGGGAAGTGAGGTCTGGGGAGGAGGAAGGGCAGGAAGACGGCCGGGAGGAAAACCCATAGCTTAAAAAGCCGGGAAATACAGAAATTGGAATGAGTTCATAAGCAAGGTGAAGAACAAAAATAAGAGACGGAAAATAGGCTTTGAGAAGAAAGGATGAAAGAAATTAGAAGCAGGGGACATGCAGGGAAGGTCTGGGATCAGGGCTCTGTCATGTAACAGTGGTGAAACGCTGTTGCTTCACCCATCAGGGCCTCACTTTCCTCATCTGTAAAATGGGCACATTACTTTCTCTTTCAGCAAGTCATTGTGTTGACTGAGACAACGTGTGTAAGATGCGGCACGAAGTGGCTCGTCGATGAGTTACTGTTTACAGGCATGATCTAACCCGAAGGAAAGAGTAAGAGTTTCTCAGGTCGGTCCAGCAGGAGGTATGGCTGTTCCCTTTTGCTGGTGGACAAAGGAGAGGGTGTGGACTTAAATTACAGCAGCCGCTGTTCCAAGTGGTCATTAGAAGGATGTGACATAATAGAGGCTGCAGGCCTCCTGAGTCAGCTTGCTCTCCTGGGATAATTTAAAGAGAAGACAGGTTCCTCTACTTCTGGGTTCATTCAATTGGTTGCAAGGGGATCCTGTCCCAGGACACCAATATTCCAATGTCAAGAGGGAAAACATCATCGTGAAAGTAGGAAACAGGGAAAACAGTGAGCCCAAGAAACACGGGGTGGGGGCAGGAAGAAGCCAGGCAGAGCTTAGCACCAATCTCAAAAAAAGTGAGGAGATGCCTGTTGCCTGGCCCACAGGGGGAGCTGCTGATGAGGGGATCCTGTTACATTTCACAGAAAAGTTAAGAATTAAAAATATTATAAATGACAACGTGAGGGAAGAAGCTCAGGCCATCGGAAGCTGCTCCGGCCACTAGGATTTCCACCAGTTCTCCCCAGAGGAGCCCAGTGCAAGGACCCAGTGCAAATGGCCAGGGCCTGAAGAGTCACTTGTCCTTCCGTCTCAGCACCAGCATCTCAGAAACCGAAAAGACTCACCCCTTAATCTCACATTCCTACACACCTCACCCATAAAACATAGCGACACACCCATGTCTATTTCTGTCTTTCTTACCTCCAACCCCGTACCTGGGACAACCTTGGGGTCCTAACAAATGCTCATTTATCCTGATGCTCTGTGGGCCTCCTCTCAGGGTCCAGAGGCCCTGCCCGAGCCGGGGACCGCCCGGAACATCAGCCATTACTGGATCCATGGAGTCTGCCCTGATGCCAGGCACACGGGGGTGAGGCCATTTGGGCGCACAGGTAGCATGAAAGGGGAAGACGTGGAAACGGGGGCAGCTAGGAGAAAAATGTGCAAAGCCAAGCGCCAGGGACAAAGTGTAACTTTACAAGGCGTCCACGGACACACAAGACACAGTGGCTCCCAGAGATACACTGGAGTATGGCCGCCAGGGTGAACACAGCCTGCTCAGACATATACCTGAGCCTGTCTGCACCAGCTCCCTTTGACACTCTCCCTGGTTTCCACACACACTTAAGACACCCACTCAGAAACCCAGGGCAGCACAGACACGCCCTAGGTCCCTCGCCTACTGGCTCACTCTCCCTGTCTCCTTCCCTGACCACCCCAGCGGGCGTTTCCTCCCAAAGGCCGGAAAGCCTCAGCGAACCACGCTCGCTCCTCGCCTTCGAGGGCACACGCCCAGCGGGGCCCCGCCGCCGCCACCGTCACACCCGCTCTCGCTCTCACCGCCCCTCCAGCGGGTCCAAGCCTTTCCCGATTCTGTCAGCATCCCCGTGTTTTCCGGCCACTTGTAATTACTCCCCCGGCACTTTGTCTCCCAACACAAACGTCTGAGTCACAGAAGATGCTCCCCCCGACCCCGGGTTCCTGGCTCCGGCTCCTCTGCCACGCCCTCCCCCGGGCCCCTCGCTTCGCGGGACCCCCTCTCCGCGCGGCTCCCCTCCGCTCGCCCCCCGGAGCCCACCTTGAAGCTGCTTGAAGCGTCCCTCCAGCACGCTGGCGCGCTGAGCCGGGCTGACGAAGGCAGCCGGCGAGAGCGGGAGGCCCCGGGGGTTCTGAGACTCTTCCACAGCCTCGTAGTAAAACTCGCCGGCCCCGTTCAGGCCGTGCCCGTGCGCCCTGCTCACTTCGTGCCCGTTCATGCTGCTGCTGCCTCTCACTCTCCCGGGGCCCAGAGTCCATGCTCTGCCCGCGCCGGGGCGGGGCGCCGAGGGTCCGCTCCCCCTCGAGCCTGGGATCCCGCGAGCCTGGGGTCCCCGGGTGGCAGGGGGTGTGCCTCAAGGACGGTGGAAGTTTCGAGGAGTAGGAAAAAGGGGTCACGGGATGTCTGAGCCCCGAGCTCCGGGACCCGTCGGCAGAACACACCTGGCTGCGGCGAGAGGAGACGGAGGCAGCTCCAGACAAACAGGTCGGACAGTGACGGGGGAGGGGTGGGAGGCGGAGCTTTCCGGCTGGGGCAGGGCCAGGCCCCGCGGGCCGCAGGAGGGAACTGCCAGCGCCTTAGAGACCTGCCCGTCTGGCCCCCAGTTGCCTCCGAGCACGCAAGACCCGAGGGAGAGGCCCCCGAAGCAAAGTCCTGCTTTCCCAAGGTCTGCAGGTGTGTTGAGGATGCCCCCTCTCTGCGACTCTGGGAGGTCCCCCCTTCAGGACGTGGGCTTTGAGCCCCAGCTCAGGGAGCAGAGAAAGAGAAATCCTTGAAGGGGCAAAGCCAGCTCAGTAGTACTAGCCAGGCACTGTGCTAGGTGTTTGCTTACATTCCTTTATTTGTGAGATAGGTGTTGTTATCTTCCTCTCTTGTTTGTCATCCTCACCTCCAGTACCAGCTCCTTCCCTGCCGTGGGGCCCATCAGGCCCCCAGTACACCCACTGCCGGGCACATCTACCCGATTTCCTTCCTACCTTTCTATGGGCTTCAGCCCTTGTCACTTACAAGCTACTCTTGCCCTTCTCCCATCTTCCTTCATTCAGTATTTATTTGGCACCTACCGGTGCGAGGCGCAGTGCTAGGCAAAGCCCATACAGTGACACCTCCACAGAAGAGCCCCATTTAGTGGTGGAGATAAACACCTATGGACAGCATGAGGTGGCATATGTCGCATGCACAAACATTGCAACCGTCCTGGGTATCACGTGTCGTGTGCACACAGACATCGTGACCATTCTAGAGGCTACTCTTATCCAAAATCAGGGTACCAGGGAAACTTTCCCCCAAAGAGGTGAGATTCTCCATAACCCATGTCTTCTGCCTCCTCTCATCTAGAGAAATAGCAGTATGAGTATTTCACAAGCCAGCGTGTAGACCTGACCAGAAGGACAGGGAGGCCCAGCAGAAAATGATAAGGGATACCCAGAAGCAATGGCTACCACATGGGGATCCTCAGAATGGTGTTGGGCTGGCGGAAAAGAATTACCTGGAGAGCTTAAAAATTCCGATTCCTGGACCTTAAGTCCAAAGATTCTAATTCGGTGTGCCCAGAAAGGGGTTTGAGAACCTATATTTGTGAAAACATCCATGGGTGATCCTGTAAAAAGTGCAGCCAAGTTTGGGAACCACCCCCCTCAGTGTCTCCCTTCTTATAGGAGGCCACCTCACCCATGCTGGGAGCACCCCCTCTCAGGAAGGAGGAGCTATGACCTCTCCCACTGCACTGGGCTGGGAGGCCAGCAGGTCAGTGGAAAAGACAAGGGTGGCATGGAGGAGGGAAGCCAAAAGGGTGGGTGGCCTTGGGGTGTGTGGGTGACTCAGCCCCACGACAGCCGCAGCCGGTGGTGTCAGGTGGCAGCCGCACTCTTGTTGCCATGACAACTCCTCCCCAGAACGCAGGGAGGCCCGTCGAACGGGTTTGCTTGTGCTCACAGGGGCTGAAGGAGAGAACCGAGGCCATAGGGGAGGGCAGGGGCTGAGGCAGGCGGGAGAATGGGCGGCTGCAGAAACCAGAGGCAGGCAGAGGGAACCTGTTTCAGGGAACCAGTAGATGAAATAGAGGGAGGAACAGGCGGCAGGTGGAAGGAACAGGTGGGGAGGGAGAGGAGAGGCTACTGGACTAGGAGGGAGAACAGGTGTGAGAGATGACAGTGGAAATCAAGGAAGAGACAAGAGGATGAAAGGTAAGGGAGAGGTGGGTGGAAACAGAACAGCAAGACTAAGAGCGCAAAAGAATTAAGGAACATGACTCAGGGATAGAGGCCGGGAAGTCAGCTGAGCGCAGAGGGGAACACAGCTGAGTCCCAGGGTCAGCACGGCTTCTCCCTGCTTGTGGGGAAGGAAGCTGGGCATGTTATGGATTGTGCGCGGTTTGTTCTTGAGGCTGGAGTTGGGGACCAGGGGCTTGGTAGGGTGATCTGGGTTTCCCGCTCTAGTGCAGCAGTTTAGAAAGAGAGTCGGTCTTCCCATGAAGTTGAAGGACTCTTCATGACAAGCTTCCCATCCCAGCATTCTCAGCATCTCCCCCGGCCCTCCCCTGACCTCACCTGCCAGGGCCTTAATTCGAGACCTCTCAAAGAGGCGGGCTGAGCTGCTGTCATTGTCCCAGTCCGAGTCGGGCAGGTCCCAGCGGTTGTTGATGTCACTGTACTGGCCCTGGATCTCCAAGCTGTCAAAGTCTGTGGGTGACAGGGTGCTGCTCATGGTGGTGGATGGCCTCCTGCTCCTGCAAGGGGGAATGTGGCTGGTGAGACGCATCTCAAAGCCGCTGAGTCCAACACTCACCGTGTCCTCCTCTCTTCCTGCCCTAGATCTGCTCTGCTCTCCTGACGGCCAAAGGTTGCGGTCGTTGTTTTCACCAATGGAAATCATCCCCCAGTGGGAGAGAGGAAGCCATGGTGGAGAAGCAGAGAGACAGGAACACAACAGACACACGTGGAGAGAGGCTGGAAGGCAGCAGTGTCTCAGAGCGACATAGTGGAGATGGTCTCCAGAGCCTCAGGCCAGAGAGGGACAGTGGGCAGGGGGCCGAAGGTGGCGATGGCCCTCAGCGTGGCTCAGGACAGCAGTGTGTACACCAGGGCAATGCAGGGAAGCAGGCCTGGGACCCCTTGGGCAATAGTGAGTATAAACCGGAGTTCTTTCATTCCTGGTTCCACAAACCGTTCTGAGTGCCCCCCGCCCCACCCCCGAGATGGCCTCCTATACCCTGTAAGCCAGGGATCCCCACCCCCCGGGCCGCGGACCGGTATGGGTCCACGGCCCGATAGGAACCAGGCTGCAGAGCAGGAGGTGAGTGGTGGGTGAGCGAGCAAAGCATCACCTGCAGCTCCCCATCACTCCTCATCGCTGGCATTACCACCGTCCCCCCTACCCCCATGAAACCAAAAGGTTGGGGACTGCTGCTATAAGCGATTTGAGGTGAAAAGACCCACATCCTGCTCTCAGGCCAAGATGCATCTATGATACACCAGGAAGACTGATGCACTGCTAGTAAGTATGGATAAAGAGCCCAGGAGTTCAAAGGAGGACACAGTATGGTTATCTCCCCTTTTTTTCCTTTTACTTGTGACAGAGAATACTTAATAGGTGCTCAATGAACATCAGCTGTGATATGTGTCCTCGCCATTTACATGCATCACCTCATCGCAACCCTCTGTGGGGCAAGGGTCCATTATCATCCCCATTTCATAGATGACGAAGTTGCTCCATGAAAGTTAAATCACGGTTCAAGGTCACTGGGAGGCAGCTGGAAGGCGCAGAGCTGGGTTTTGAAGCGAGATTCTTTTTGACTCTGGAGGACAAGCTCTTAATCATAACATTTACATGTTCCTTGAACTTCCTGGAGCCCTTCAGAGCTCCCTTCTAGGGCCCAGGCTGGGGAAACTGGGACCATGTATGCTCGCCAGCACAACTCACGACTCTATTTTACACAAACAAACCCTGTCCTTCTCCAAACTAACAAATGAGTTTCAGATTAGCTTCTAGGGATTTTTTTTTTTTTTAAACCTCTACTATCCAAAGTTCTCGAGTAATTCAGCAGCCATTCAAGAGAATGGAGGGGGCTGACTCTGTAACTGAACCCCAAATTCTGCATTTCTCATTTTCCTAGTGCCTCTCAAATACAAAGACATTTTCATCCTTAGCACCCTCCTAGGGTTGGGGCTATGACCTTGGCAGTCTCTGGCTCTAGAAAGAAGGTATGGTACCTCTTGTGTGGTGTGGGGGAAGGAAGAAAGAATGGGTGGTGAGTTGTGGGTGGTTAGCGAGATGTGTTCCCATGGGTGCACAGGGCAGAACTTGGCTTCTGTCATTAAGTGGTTTCATGAAGCGGAACCTGCCCCACGTGAAGGCCAGGACTGTCTACCCCTCCCCTTTCTCCCAAAAAGAAAACACACACAAGCATTTCCCTGGGAGTTAAGGTCTCAGGTTCCTAGATTTGGGCTTTTCATTGCCTGTAATAGGAAAGAGAGCTTCATTTTTACTAGGCCGAGGACTCCTTTCTCATTTAAAATCCATCATTTTCCCTAATCCCCAGCAGATTCTTTGAATTTGCTCTGTAAATATTTATATAAAAATAAATTCGAGGGCAGAGTCAAGTCATCCTGAGCAAAGAGTGCTGTAGGCAAGGTGTGACTTGAACTAGAGTCCCCGAATACTCCCAGCCACTGGACAGGGAAGCAGCCTAAGCCCTGGGACCAATTCAAATTCCATTTCTCTGGGCCCCTCAGATTAGGGCTTCTTCCACAGCAGCCATGCTCACACTTAGCTCTGGGATGCACATTTCTAGCACTCCCACTCTCCCTGCACAGAGCTCTCCACAAAAAACCCTACATACAATGTCGCGCCTTCTATTCTGTGACCCTTTTTCCTTTTATCAGGAGTCACAAACCTACTAAAGCCAGCCCCCAGGGGTATGGCCAATGAGTTGTTATAAAAGAACTAATTTGGGATTCTTTTAGGTGGGCTTGCGCTTTCCACTTCTCTACAGGCCCCACCATTCCCTGTTGGCTCCTTCCCAGCCTTGTCACACATTTTTGTTACCTGCTTGGCCCCTGAAGGCCTCTGAGGTTTTCACACCTTGTTTTATATCTTTGTACTCCACAAAGAGCAGAAACTTAAAGAAGCAGACTGTCAGACCCCATCTCCAAACTGCTGTGTGTCCCCAGGACCTCTGGAAGCTGTACAAAACCTAAACATGTGGGCTTCCCTGGTGGCGCAGTGGTTGAGATTCCGCCTGCCAATGCAGGGGACACGGGTTCGAGCCCTGGTCTGGGAAGATCCCACATGCCGCGGAGCAACTAGGCCCGTGAGCCACAATTACTGAGCCTGCGCATCTGGAGCCTGTGCTCCGCAACAAGAGAGGCCGCGACAGTGAGAGGCCCGCGCACCGCGATGAAGAG
The DNA here is from genome assembly GCF_009873245.2 of Balaenoptera musculus. NCBI lineage: Eukaryota > Metazoa > Chordata > Mammalia > Artiodactyla > Balaenopteridae > Balaenoptera > Balaenoptera musculus. The sequence continues at coordinate 104,238,320 of NC_045792.1, forward strand.
TGGCCCCCGCTTGCCGCAACTAGAGAAAGCCCTCGCACAGAAACGAAGACCCAACACAGCCATAAATAAATAAATAAATACATACATACATACATACATACCAAAAATGTATTAAAAAAAAAAAAAAAAAACCTAAACATGTACCGCTTTGGCTTCTTTTTGGTGATCCAACTTTGTCCTCCTGACGGATCCTGTTGGGACCGAGGCATGGGATCCAGACCTCTCAGGGAGGTCTGGGTGTTACAACCTCTCCTATAACTTGGGGGAGAAAATATGAAGCTGGAACCTCCCCTTCTCCCAAATAAAATGGTCCCCTGGCTAAATCCAATTTGAGACATACATGCTTTTCATCCTGAGTTTCCAAGATGCCTCCCATCATATAGATAAGGAACCAAGATGGCACTGGTGTCCTTAGATCAGTGGTCCCCAACTTTTTTGGCCCCAGGGACTGGTTTCATGGAAGACAATTTTTCCATGGACGGTGGTGGTGCGGGGAGGATGGTTCAGGTGGTAATGCAAGCGATGGGGAGCGGCAGATGAAGCTTCACTCACTCACCCGCTGCTCACTCCTGCTGTGCAGCCCGGTTCCTAACAGGCCACAGACCCATACTGGTCCACGGCCCGGGGGTTGGGAACCCTTGCCTTAGGTCACAGGACCCCATGGGGCCACCATGTTGGAACTCCAAGGAGTTTATTCCCATAGTGAGTGATGCTTTCTGGTGTCCTTCAGCACAGTGGCTCTGAGAGCCTCTGAGTTTTGGTTTTCAGGCATTTGGGCTCTGCAGACCCCTGGCCTTTTGGACAATGTGCTGTGTTCTGTGTTCCCTGCTGCCATGTCCAGAGTCCTGTAGTTTTCTGGTTGAGTTTCTCTACATAGGTCCCACCCTGGTTTCTTTTCTCTGATTTATCATTCCTCGCTTATGATTTGGGTCTCCATGCTCATTTCCTTAGTCAGCCTGTGCCCCAGCCCCACGACCCCCTAACTCAACTCTGTGCTGGGGAATCATCAACCTGATTCTTCTCCATGGATTCCTGGACTCTGGCGATAGGACGGTACAGCAGCTAATCCAGATTACAGTTTCACCAATGCCTTATTCTTAGCCACTGACCTGGAGGCCAGGCCCAAGTAGCTTACATTGTTCATGCTATGATAAAGCCAACTCCCACCAGCTGCAAGCTTGGGGTCCTGCTAGATTATACGCCCAAGCGCTGCTGGATGCAGATTCTGCTCAGCCTAGTGCTGACCCTCAAGGGCAGCTGCCCCCTTCCCCTTTCCTCCCTTTCACTGGCCTGTAAAGCTAGAAATCCTATCCCCCCGGGCTAGAGTCTGTCTTGTACCCTAATTCCTTCTCTCGCCACATCCTCCTCCTGATTAATTCTTTCCCTCCCTCAGAGACAGTTGATCATTCCCTCCTCTGTGCTCCCACAGCACTTCAGCATGCAGCTATTATTACACTTATCACATTGTATTACAGTCAGTTGTTTATGTGTCTCTCTGCCTGCTCCACTTTTAACCCATTGAGGACAAGGGCTGCATCTTACTCATGTTGGTGTTTTCCCAGTACAATAGGTATTCAATAAAGAGATATTGAATGAACTAATAGAGACCTATTGTATAGCACAGGGAACTGTACTCAATACTCTGTAATGACCTATACGGGAAAGGAATCTAAAAAAGAGTGGAGATATGTATATGTATAACTGATTCACTTTGCTGTACAGCAGAAACTAACACATTGTAAATCAACTATGCTCCAACAAAAATTTTTTAAAAAAGAAAAAAAAAGAACATTTAAAAAAGAGACATTGAATGAATGGGCCATAATTCTTTTTTTTTTTTCCCCATCAAATTCATGTCTTTTTTAGGTTTAGAGAAAAAAACACAAGGAAAGAATGAAAATGGCATCAGAGAAGACCCTCTGCTTCTCATCTGGAGTACCGTCAGTGTTGAGCTCTATAGTACAGGATCAGGGATTCTCAACCTTGCATGAATCGTAATTACCTGGAGGGCTATTAAAACACAGACCACTGGGCCCTGCTCCCCAGAGCTTCTGATTCAGGAGATCTGGGGTGGGGCCTGGGAATTTGCATTTCTAAACTGTTCCCAGATGATACTAAAGCTACTGGTCTGGAGGCCACACCTTGAGGGCCACTGTTGTTCAAAGATGAGGAGCAGTTAGAATTAGTTAGAGAAGCTATGAGGACAGAGAAGACACAAAGTTTCAGGGGTGAGTGTGACCTGAGGTTAGCCCCTGGGTCTGTTTAGGCTCTCTCCCATGCTAAACTCAAACACAACTTCCCCTCAGAAACCCCAAGACCCACAAAGAACCAGAAGCCTCAGGCAATGAGAGAGGAAAATGAAGATGGAGTGGGCTCTAGATCTAATGAGACAAATAGAGCTGATGGCTGGACACAGGCGAATCGCAGATGTGCGGAAGGACGACGATATGGCTGGAGACGCTGCTGGGAGGTGGAGTTGAACAAATGACAGCGGGATGAATAACAGATGAGAAGGAATGGGGACTTTGGCAAAGTAAAAATCTTATTTGACTCAAAGTGTGAGTGGACCAGCAGAGAGATAAAAGGAAAAAGAAATCACAAACAAACTCGGGGCTCCTAGGACAGCAAAAGGAAATGCATGCAGGGCAACCAGAGAACCGAGAGACGAAACCCCAACCATTTCCCTCAAGGCTGTATTCCTGATAAAGCACCAGGAACTCTCCTCCAAGGAACTTAGGAACTAGGCTGAAGAGTGGGACTGGATTTTTGTTTGATCTTCTCCTTTAGAATCCTCCACTCAGGGCAGAATTATTCAGATTAATTTCCACTCCCTTGCTACGTCCCTCCCCCAAGTCTGTAACCGATGGGTTACATCAGTTTCTCTAAGGGACAAATCTAAGATCCCTATTAGCTTTTTTCTCCCTTATCCCTTGCTCTTCTGAATATGCCAAGAGGTTGCCCAGCACCTCAAGCTAAGTCACGTATTTGGAATTCACTCTGCCCCCTTCACATTCAAGGGAAACTGGTTTGTAGACACCGTGCCGGTGCCTGAACCGACCAGCTCTCCAGCGCCGGAATTGTGGCTGCTCTCGGAGGGGAGGAGGGCAGCTGAGAAACAACCCACGGAGACAGCATGTACCAGGTTAGGACAGGGGCAAGCCTGCAGATCAGACAAGCATGTAATGCCACGAGGTTAAAGGGGTAAAGTCGTTCTGAGCCACAGTGGATGGTAAATGCCGATTGTGGTGCTGGAGTTGGAACCGCTCAGGAGGAGGCCTTGCCCACTAGTTCTGTGCCCGCGGACTCCAAGCCCTCTGCATATCTCGGCCACAGGGACACCTTACGCTGCCTCTTCCCCGCCACCCGCAGGGGCTTCATTCTCCCTTCTTCCTCTGCCAGTGTTCCGGTCACCACAGCCAACCATGTCCCTCTCTCACACACACTGTGAGGGAGCATAAAAGGAGAGCATGCAGCTAGCTACCAAAGAGGCGAGGAGAAGCCCACCGGCTCCAGAGGGAGCCCCCAGCCAGTTCCCGAGAGGGAGTCGGGCGCTCACAGCTGCGGGGCAGAGACAGCCAAGCGTGTCCGCAGCACTTGGACCGGCGCCGGCCGGCCCGCCTCCGCGATGCGAACAGCTGGCGCTGTCAGACACGCTCAGAGCCCAGCGACCCGATCCCTTAACGCGTTTGTCAGCCCCAACTCTTCCAGACTCTTCTCTGGTCTCCGGAAAGGCCCGCGTCCCGCAAGCCTCGATCCCCGCTGCTCGCACACGGGTACCTGGGTGGCTGGCACTTGACTCTCCATCCTGTCCCCGGGACCCAGCGGGAGCGAGCGCCAGGAGCCGCATCTTCCCACCCCTGCTCCCTTGGCCGGCCCCGGCCCCGACCCCGACCCCGACCCCGACCCCGCCGCCCGCACGCGGCCGCACAAAGCGCACAGCCCCGCCGGCCGGGACAAAGCGGGCCCGGGCACCGGCACCTACCTCGGTGCGGAGCGCCGGCCGGACAGCCGGGAGCGCGACGGGCGGGGGCGCACCGGTCGTCGCCGCGCCCGCAGCCCAGCCGCGAGGGGCGGTTGCGGGCGGCGGCGGGGCGCACGGCAGGCTGCAGGCGGGCGCTGTCACGGGGCGCGAGCGGCGCGGGGAGCGCGCGGGGCCGGCGGTGGCGGGGCGCGGGCGCGAGCGACGGGACTGCGGCGCCGCGGAAGGAGGACAATAGCCTCCCCCTGCCGCAGGCCGCCGGCTCCCGCGGGAGGCTCGGGACCATCTGGAGCCGGCAGCCCCGCGGGGCTCGGGGCGGGGCCCGAGTCACCCCCTCCCCGCCCGGCGCCATGGCAACCGCGGCCCCTCTTGGGTCTCCGCTCAGCTCCCCGGCCCGGGGTCGCTGACCTTCCCCGGGGCGAACGCGGCGTCAGCTACTCTGCCGGCTCCCGACCTCCCCCCTCAACCCCCCGCCTACCCTGTGAGTGCCCCCAGAGCCCCGCCTTCCGGTCCTCGCCGGCCCTGGTCACCCTCGGGCCGTCCGGGTACCCCCCACATCTTGGGGGCTCTGTCTCCGCAGTTTGAGTAGCCCACCTTTGTTCCTACTCCGCTTTTCGCCCCAAATCTGTATCCCCGGGACACGCAATGCCTCCTTTAATGGCACTCACCGCCCAGAAGATTTCCCAATATTCAGCCTCTGTTTCCCGTTTCAATTTTTCCTCTTTGGGCACCTCCAGTCAATCCATCTCCCTTTAAGCATTTCTTTCATCCAGCCCTTCTCTCTCTGGTCCTCCTTCGGTCAGGTAGGCCGGCTCTCTTTCCCAAAGCATCTCCATGGTACGTGTGGAGATTCGTCTCCTCGCAGATCAGATTCTCAGAACAGTCATCACTGCAGCTTCTCTCAGCTCCTTCTCAGCTCCTCTCATTTATCAACCAGAATTCCGGCCTACTCACTGTCTTAAAAGGGAATGGGGGTGGGGACGGACATTTCTCAGCCTGTCACAGCTGGGTTTCTCCTTGGTTTAGTAGCATCGGAGTGGTCTAAGGTGGAGTGGTCTAAGGTCTAGTGGTCTAAGGTCATCGAATAGTGAATTGCTATCTCCTTAAGAGAGGAAAGAATTATGCCCAAATCATAAAGTTATAGAGTGCCAGGTAGGTGCTAAAAGTGCGTTATCTCATGTGACCCCCCCCTCCCCAACTCCAGCTCTAAGAGGTAGGTACAGTTCTTTCATACTCGGAGACTAAGCTAAGAGATGAACTAGTAATAATAGACTGAGCTTTGTACAGAGCAGTCTGAATTGAACCATTAGATTTTACTGCCCCTGAAGATGTGGGCCTGTTTCTACCTGAGAAATGCTTGAAATGGCCAAGTAAGGGCAATGTGAAGAATGGGCTTTGCCTGAATTATTGATTTAAGGTTTTGTTTATTTATGAGTAATGGCATTTTAGGATTTGGCTCCTTTCTGGAAAGGTATACATAATGAAACAAATATGTAAGTATTTGAAGTACTTTCCAGATATGATTTTGGTAAGGTGAAATCGTTTGTGTTAAACCCACTTGAAAACATTTTCAAGGTAAAAAAAAAAAAGCCCTGCTACCAATCCAAACTAGTTGTGTCATCTCACCTACCTGGCCTCAGTTTTCCTGGGCTATAGAATGGGTTGGGAGAGGGGTTGTTGTGTTAGTTGCACTAAAAGAAGAACTTGAAGTTCTCTCCCAGCTCTGATAGTCAGATTCCACCATTAAACTGGAACCAGGATTCTACCACCAAACTGGAACTTGGTCTTCCAGAGTGCACTTCACTGTTAGCTGTAATTCAGTCTATTTATTTATTAACATTCACTCCTCAGGCAACAAAATCAAAGAAGTGAGGGCATAAGCTGCAGCTGTTCCCAAAGGTAGTAGTGAGTGCATTCAGGAGGAAGGGAGCACCGAGGTGTGCTTTTGGTCATCAAGGAGACTTGGTCAGGGATGTTAAAGCTGATGGGATGAGAATCAGCCAACCTGCTGCTGCTGTACTGGTTATGGGAACCGAGGGTCTCCACAATAGCCTATTAGATTGTGACCCAACTAGAAGACAAGGATATTAGATTTTATGGTAAACATGACAATAATATCTTGTATATAGTGATTTCCCCTTTTCAACATTACATAACCCTTTTAAAATCCTCATAAAGTAAACATTCTCATTCTCATTTTACTGATGAGCAAACGGATGCTCAGACACCTAAGTGAATGCCCAAGCACATAGAGTTAGTTTGTAATAGAGACACCAGGTCTTCCGATTGATTCCTCATATGTTCTTTCCCCTCTGCTAGAGAGGGAGTATAGAAGAGTGGTTAAAAGCATCAATTTTGGGGAGGCATGGATTGGGAGTTTAGGATTAACAGATGCAAAATATTATACATAGAATGGATAAACAACAAGGTCCTACTGTATAGCATAAGGAACTGTATTCAGTATCCTGTAATAAACCATAATGGAAAGGAATATGAGAAGGAATATATATATGTACAACAATCACTTTGCTGTACAGCAGAAATTAACACAACGTTGAAAATCAACTATACTTCAGTAAAATAAAATTTTTAAAAAGTATCAATTTTGGAGTCAGACTCCTGGGTTTATTTAATTTTTTTATTATTATTTCTTTTTTGGCTGCATTGGGTCTTAGTTGTGTCACTCGGGATCTTCACTGAGGCATGCGGGATCTTTTGTTGTGGCACGTGGGCTTCTCTCTAGTTGTAGCGTGCGGGTTCTCTCTCTAGTTCTGGCACGCCGGCTCCAGGGCACGCGGGCTCTGTGGTTTGCCGCACGTGGGCTTTCTCATTGAGGCGCCCAGGCTCAGGAGTCGTGGCGCCCGGCATTAGTGGCCCCATGGCATGTGGGATCTTACTTCCCCGACCAGGGATCAAACCCGTGTTCCCTGCTTTGGAAGGTGGATTCTTTACCACTGGACCACCAGGGAAGTGCCGACTCCTGGGTTTAAAACCTAGTTTTGCCACCTCCACCTGTTGACCTTGGGCAAGTTACTTAACCTCCCTGGAATTCAGCTTCCTCATCTTAAAATGTATCATAATGTGGGGATCAAATGAGTTATTGCAGATAAATTACCAGAACGGTGCCCCGTACATAGTAAGCACTCAACTAGTGCCAGCTATTATTTTACCATATTATCATTTTACCATACTGTTTCCCAATTTGGGGAGGAAGCATGTTCAATAAAGAGAACACTGAGATCGCTTGTCTCAGCTCTGTAACTGAGTTGCTTTGGAAACTTGTTATTTTGCTCTGTAGTGCGTCAGTACAGTCAATGATGAAGAAAATATCTGCTTTCTTTTTACATGAGTGGCAAAAGTGAATGGAGTGATGTCCACCAAATATGCTGAGCTTCTCAGAGAAATCCAGGTTTGCTGCTTACGTTACCAAGATTCATGGAAAGGTCTTGGTAGGACTTCCTGCCACCAAACCTACAGGCACAGCTGAATTCTCAGCTTTCGTTCCTATACCATGGAAGAGGTGTCCCTCCTTCCGTCTGAGACTGATTCTTCCTGCTCCTGCCCTAAGTCCCATCCCCTCGCGCAGCCCCATGGCTCTCATCCCTTCTGGTGAGTTCCCTCTCCTCTGGCTCCTTCCCATCAGCATTTAAACATGCTCAAGTGTCTGCCAGCTTAAAAATGTAGTGAGAAAACTGGATCCTTCTCCATGTCTTGCCCTTAATCTTTATGATGACAGTCTTCTAGAGTCATTTGAACTCATTGGCTCTGCTTCTTTGCCTCCTTTTCAATCAAACATTCATCCAAAACCTACCTGCATTATATGCCAGACATCGAGCTGGGATCTGGGGATCTAATAATGGTAAAATGGACACTGTCTCTGTCCTCTTGGAGCTTACAGGCTGGTAGGGTTGATGGATATTAATAAAATAATCCCTCGGGTGTATAATCACAAAGTATTGTAGAATGAATGAAAAGTTCAGGACGCTATGTGAGAATTTAACAGAGTCATAACCTGGTTAGGGAGTTCGGGGTGTGGTGGGCAGGTGGGAGGGTGAGGGAGGCGTCCCGCAGATAATTTGAGCTGAGATCTGAAATATGAGAAGCATTAACCAGGCAGGGAAGGGGGAATAATATTAGCAGTTGCTAACATTAATTGGGGACTATATTTTTATACTTTATTTATGTATTTATTTATTTATTTGGCTGTGCCTCACGGCTTGCTTGCGGGACTTTTGTTCCTTGACCGGGGATTGGACCCAGGCCCCGGCAGGGAAAGCGCCGAGTCCTAACCACTGGACTGCTGGTGAATTCCCTGTTTCTATACTTTACACATAACATTTCATTTCCTTCTTGTAACAACTCTAAGAGGTAAGTTTTAACCCCAGTCTACAGAAGAGGAGACGGAGGCATTGAGACATTAAGTGACATGCCCAAGGTCATTGAACCTGGAAGGAGTAGAACTAGGATTTTACCTCAGACAGTCTGACATTTGAACCATGTTCTTGGCTACAGGGACACAGAGTGTGTGATACTGCAGGAGGCATGGTGTGAGAAACAGAGAGAGGGACAGTGAGAGGGAAGACAGAGGAACTGTGTGGTGAATTCTGGCTGGGAAGATAGGCAAGGTCTAGATCATGCAGGGCTTACTAGGTCATTTAAAGAACTTTGGTTTCTACCTTTAGAGTCCTGGCAGCAACTGAATGATTTGAAACAAGGAAGTAAAGTGATCAACTTTGTAGTTTTAAAAGATTACTCCAGCTGCTGTGTGGGGAACAGGTTAGAGGGGTATGTAATTTGATGTGAGAAACCAGTTAGAAGGCTACCACCGTGGTTCAGGTGAGAGAGAAGATGGTAGCTTGAACTTGGATGCTGGCAGTGGAGATGGAGGAACACATAGGTAGAAAGGATTGACAACATGTGGTGATGGGTTAGATATAGGGGTGGTCGTGAGGAAAAAGGGTTTTTCATGGATGGACTGTGCCACTGGAGGAAGGGAGGTACCATTTGCCGAGATGAGGTTTGGGTGGAGAGATTGTTGGTCTTGGAGATATTGAGTCATCCATTGTATCTGGGTGTGGAGCTCAAAGAGGAGGTCTAGGGAATTCCCTTGCGGTCCAGTGGTTAAGGCTCTGAGCTTCCACTGCAGCAGGCACGGGTTTGATCCCTGGTTGGGGAACTAAGATCCCGCATGCTGCTGGCGTGGCCAAAAAAAAAAAAGAGGAGGTCTGGACTAAGATATGCATTTGGAAGATATCAGTGTAGAGACAGACGGTAAGTGAAGGGGATAGATAGGCTTTGATGCAATTGATTTAATCCAATGCAATATAACTTCTAATGCTCTAAATTTGCTTTCAACCAGGTCGTCAATAATCCTATTGCTAAATACAGTGTCAATTTCCAATTACTATCTTACCGTTTCTCTTGGCAGCAATGGACTCTAATTGTGCCTGCTTCTTGAAATGTTCTTCCTTTGGTTTAGGGTTGCCACACTCTCCTGGTTTTCCTTCAACCCCTGTGGTCCCTCCTTTGTTTCTTTTGCGAATTCCTTTTCTGCTTGTCAAGTAAATTGTTGTTATTGTTGGTGATGGTGTTTTGTTCTAGGCCCTTTTCTCTTTCTATGCATTGTTCCTGGGTCATTTTATCTACCACTCTGCAGCTTGAGTGCTCTTTTTAACACAACAATCTGACAGATCACTTCTTTGCTGAAAACCCTTCAGTAGCTCCCCAACATCTTTGGGATAAAGTCTGAAGTTCTCGCTGTTGCTTCCTCCACAAAGCCTTCCCTGGGCTCCAAGTCTGGGGCGGGGGTCTTCTGGTATCACTCCATACTGGACCGTTACTGCCCATTGGTCGTGTTTCCTCTTAGAGCATGAGCTCCATGAGGGAAGAGAGAATATCCCTTTCATAGTTGTATCCTCAGCAGAGCAGACATGTAGATACCTGTGCAACAAATCAGTGAATAACAGGAAAGACCTTGGGGGAGAAGGTGATTCCTTGTTGTAAACAGAAGCAACTAGATGTTTTCATACCAAACAATGTGTTTTCCATTTCTTTTACCCCTAATCTATCCCCCATCACTTAAGCAGCAGCAAGCGCTTTCTAGATGTACTGCCCTCTGCATAGATCAAAGTCTTGGTTTTTGAACTCTTAACTAGACCTTTTAAAATCTATTGCAGAGAAGATGTTCTTGAAAGCTTCAGTCTTTTTAATTGTAAGAGCCAGGTTCTTGAGAGGGATTTTTTTTTTTTTTAATCCAAGAGACATCTCAAGAGCCAGAACCTGATGAACCTAAAGTTCAGTTTATGCCACCAACTGTCGAATTGGAAAGAACATGTGAGTTTCCCCTTCACACAGAAAATATAATCTTTTTTGAGCTTGGAGCAAAACTGAAAAAGATTGGGAAAGAAGAACAAGAGAGTTTAGGTGCAACAGTGGGGTTTTGTTTTCTGTTCCCCCCACCAAACAATAGTAGACAGAGGGGGTTCATGCTCCAGTTCATTCCTGGAACTCTGAGGAGACACAGCCTTTCAAAGTACGCTGTGTCAACAAGGGCAACTGCCACAGAATAGAAGTGGCACCGTCACCTGTGTAGGCAAAGTAGGTCTGAGATGTATTCCATCTCCTCACCACCCCCAGGCTTCTCACCCCCTAAGCCCAAGTCTCCTTGGCTCGTCGACCTTTGGAGGAAATCGGAAAAATTCCTTGGTGCCCAGCCCCTGAGAGGAGAGTGAGAGTGAGCTGAGAACTGGGTGCCTGCAGGGACTGCTGTGGGGTAGGGGGTGAGCACCCCACAGTAGAGGCTGAGGGGGTACGTGGCCCAAGCCAGGGACCTGATGGAGGCTCAGATATACCAGGAAGAGCTGCAGTGGGAGCCACCACTGAGCTCCCCACGAAGCAATCACTGCTCTTTGTCTATACCAAGACCACAGCTTCCACTCACCAGAGAACATCATCTCTGCAGCAGATGCAGTGCCCAATGGCCAAGACCAAGTGAAGGCTAGAGTTTATCAGTTAGGCAAGAGAGCACTTGACCGTAAAGCCCGTTCCCTGGCATCAGAATAATACATAAACCACAAAGTAGAACATTGTGAGAAGGGGATTGGGAGGAGAATCCTAAGAGACTGACTTTAAAACTTGAAATGATTGAGTTGTCTGGAATCGGCGTGGTTTACTATTTTTCTGCCATTAGGAGAAATGGGGGCTGAAGAGCTAGGTCGAGAAATAAAGAAAATTACGTATTTCCTCACCTAAGTCTATGACCTGAGGTTGTAAAGAAGCCTGCTGTACAAGTAAAGGTCAGAAAGGTGGGCTTGCGAGGGGAGCTCCAGGAATTACAAGGACTGACCTGATTTCCCGAGACAACCGTGGACCAGGAGGCCTGTGTAACACCAATTCAGACATGATTTGCAAAGAATGATCATGTATTTGAAAGCAAAAGTCTGAGGATGAGCCAAGATAAAGTCTCAAGTCAAATGGGGAGTTCTGATGGTGGTCTGAGGAGGAGGGGTGTGGAGGACAGAAGAGCCCTACCTGGAGCTCCCTTCTATAGTGTGGAAAAGCCTGGGGTTCTAGGAGCCTCACGGGATGCGTTCTGAGCTGAGCATTGTTGTGGTGCATGGTGTTGTTGACTAAATTGGAGAAACTGGAACTGATTTGAGAACATAGAAGTATTACATCCATTTATCTTTGTCCAGTGTGGATTCAAAACAGTACTTATTTATGGACCATCCCTCCCAAACTATTTTTAACTTGCAAACCTAAGCACCATTAAAAACTGGACCTAAAAACACATTTGAATGATTCCAACTCACCTAGGAACAGGCTGGGCTCAACCACGATTCTCAATACTTTTGATTTCACCTGTCAATAATGAACTACTTTTTTCTTCTAAGAAGCTTATGCCACAAACCCCTGGGAGTACACAGACTCCCATGAAAAAGCGTCTGATGATACCCATATATCTGAAATAAAATTTGGCAGTATCTGCTTAGTGCTAATAACTGAAGGGATGTCTTTGGGGTTCCTTGATCAAATTGCACTGGAAAATGTGAGTTGTGCTGGGAAACTTACAGTGCCAGAACCCAAAAAGAGTAGATTCTGTGTCCATCTTTGAAGCTATAGAAATCTCAGGTCAGTTTTCTGTATCGTAGCCTGATTTACTTGTGCTGTGGCACATAGCTAGGAGTTAGTCATTTCAACTATTATTGGCATCTGAAACTTCCCAGTGGTTAAGACACAAGGTTCTAGAGTCTTGTGACCTTGTTGAAATTCTGGGCCATCACTTTCTAATTGTGTGATCTTGGACAAGTTATTTAACTTCTCTAAGGCTCAGATTCCCCTGGAAATAGAGGATCATTCTAAGGGAAGTTGTGGTGAGAAATTAAATAATGCATGTCAGGTGCGTGACACCTGGTGCCAGATAAGGGCTCAATAAATGTTAGCTATTGCTATTATCATTATTTTACTTGTTTTGTATGTAGGCAAATCTTCCCTCAAGTAAAACATCATGTATGAAAATCTAGACTTGCAAAAAAGGTTAAATGCGGGGAGGGGGTGGTTATTTGCATTACAAAAGGAATTTTTAGTTAATGAAAGAACTGATAACAGGGTTCCTTTCAGACAGTCAGTTTCCCAGTATGTTTAAAATGATTTGATTCACACAAAACTGGGTTTACACGTTTTAGGAACATAGCTAGTGTATAAAGCAAAGGACATCTGTAATACAATCATTCAGGCCAGGTCTGAACCACTGTGACAAGTTAACAATAACAATTCTGGGTATTCCCCTCTACCCTTTATAAAAGGATTAGATGAATGCTCCGTGGTTTCAAAGGGCAGAGCTGGGACCAATGGGTGGAAGATACAGCAGGGGAGATTTCAGTTCAATATAATGGAAAACTCTACCAAACCACTGCTGTCCAAAACTGGAATGGATTGCCTCTGTAGTGGCATCTTTCCCAACAATTCAAGTAAATTCATCAATTCAAGCAAATTCAACAATTCAAGTAAAAGCTAGGTATCAACTTGTCAGGACAGTTGGAATGACTCTTGCATGAAATTCGGGAGGTATTTCCCAACCCTAAATAAACCAAATATGCAAACTAGATCAATTCTCTGCCTTGGATACCAGGAATAGGTTGAGGAAGGAGGTAGAGAGAGGCTATTCAGGAGGAGGGGTGGAGATAAAGGAAATGAATTGGAAAAAATATTGCTCCTCTGGTTGGGAAGTACTAGATTAAATGAATTCTAAGATTTCTTCTAATTTAAAGATTCTAAAACTCTCCAATTGTTTCACAGATGTTATTTTAACCATATTCCTGGGAGAATTTTCCTATTTTAGTTGTGGAAAACTAGAACATAACACCTAAAGTGACTAGTAAAATGGGAAAAGAATGAAGACATCCTGACCCTTTTAGACTTTTGATCCCACAGGCTTTTCTCAACTGGTGAGAATGAAAGTTGGGGAAACAGAAGATAGAAGCGGCCTTAAAGCTAGAATGGGTGAAAATCAAGTCAACTTCGGAGATCAGTGAAAGATAAGCTCAACCAAGTTTCCATATTACTAGCTTTAAAGACTTCGTACACCAGCATTCTTGGAAAAATACTTCAGAGTATTGTAATCATACAACAAGTGAACCAAGACTGAACGTGTGCAACCAGTGTCCTCTTTAACGGAGCACCTAGAAGAAGATTCTTTGTCCCAGTTAGCCTACTTGTCTTTCAAGTAAAGTTGATCATCTGGCCTTTGAATCAATTGGTTTACTTGGCCATATGTGACCAGATCACACTGCTGTTTCCATTCCTGAGTCTTCTATGCTACAAAGAATACTTCCCTTCCGGTGGACACCAGCTGGCAGGACAAAGCCAGCTCTGCCTAGAGAGAAAGTAAAAAGCCAATTACGGAGAGCAGAACCACTTTGTGATACAGATTTTATGGGTTATCTAGAAAGAGGAGAAACCAGACACTAACAGGAAAGGAATGCTCTCCTGGGCTGGCCCCAGAACCTACTACTAGTAGATGAGAAATCAGAGATTCTGTGCAAAGGGTGATCGTCAGCCAGGAAAAACAGGAAGCTACCCAGTATCATAGTCAGTCATTCTAAGAAGGAGAGGAAGAAAACATAGGGAATGGGGTGAAGAAGAAATACTCTAGTTATACAAACAGTGATATCGTCTTGGGGGGAGAATCTTTCCTTTGCTGTAGTGCAAGAATTGGCACAAAAGTCAGCACCACTATAGACTCTAGTGCCCCCCATAATCTAATATTCCTCTGCGAGAATATCCCTTTCTGACCCCTGATAGGGAAGCAGAGGGAGGTGAGTCGTGAAGCTGCCCCAGATTCTATGCTCCAGGTGGAGAAGGCCTCAAGAAGGTGAAGGGATGAGCTAATCTGAGCTTCCTGGCCCCATTTTCAGGGATGTGATTAGTGGAGAGGCACCTGGGACCTGCTCCATTTCAGGAAACCCGGTTATGGGAACTGGTGGGGCACAGACTTGGCTCAGGACCCAAGAGAGGCAGTTAACCCTTTCCTATTGCCTATATGAGAAGCAGGCTCTCAACAGATTCCCAGGGGGAAAGAGACTACTCAAGTGGACTTAATTTTGCAACAACCTGATAAGGGGGACATCAGGGATATTTTCCACGTAAGTGCCTAGGGTCATCTCTTCAGGGCCTTTGAATGCTGTAGGGGGAGCCTGAGAACAAGGTAGCTCCTAAGAAGTATCCAGGAATGATATACACAGAGAGGGCACATTCAAAAGGGGAAGACAGCTCAACAGTTCCTAAAATGTCACTGTTCACCTGGTAGCATTCCCTAGGATGTTCTGACTCCATTCAAACCCTTGGGTTTGGGTCAGAATCAATCCGGGGCTCTTTTGGCCAGACAGGGCATTTCTTCTCAGAATAAACAGCATGTCCCAAAGTGGGCATGCAACAGTAATCCAAATCCTGAGGTAGGTGGAGGAATGCAAACAGAGTCAATATGCCACTAAGTCTAAGGACAGGGGAGAACTGGCTCTCTGAAGACACTGGTAATATGACCCTGCATTCCAGGGCTGAAGATGTCCAAAGCAGCATCCACAGGCTCCTTGGTTGACCTGGTTGACTAAGGTGACCTTAACCTCACACACGTCATTTCATTTCTTTGGGCCTCAAATTTTTTCATCTTTTGGGGATCACTGATAACCTCTACTACAATCCCTTCTGGCTCTAACACTCCACTGCTCTGAGGATGGGGTCTGAGTAAAAACAGTTTTAATAATGTGGAGTCAGTCCAATAGTATGTTAGTTACTAGACCTCAAACAGGATGGGGGCACACACTGATGGGTGAAAGAAGGGTGGGAACTGTGGCTCATTCAAGCCTTAGTTTGTAGGGAGATGAGGGTACCTGAGTTCACTGTCTTAGCTTTTGCATGGAGGGGTTGGCTTCTCATGGTAATGTTAATGTCCCTGTACTACAGAACTCTGAGACCAGCAGTTAGGCAGGTCACAACCACGTGGGAGAAGGAAAGAGTGGTTAAGAGATTTTTCTTTCAGATTCTGGCTCTGCCATTTACAAACTCAGTGTCATACAACCTCTTTTTGGAAGCTCATTCTCATCATTAATAAAACAGTGATAATAACACTTCCCTTACAAGATTGGGAGGATTACTTAAGATAAAGGAAAGGTGAAGACCACTTAGCACAGAGTAGGTGCCCACCACATGGCAAGCCTGCATCAAACTTTGCGGACTACAATGGTTTATGTGGTGGCAATCCTGATGGCAGGCCCTCAGATCACAGGCTCCCTTCCTCACTTCTGCCTACATCTGGCTCTGTCCCTGGCCACCTCTGTTAGGCCTCCCCTGCCTCTAGGATGGTACTGGGTATTCCATTGCATGTCCATCCCTGATGCTCACTTCAAGGCCAAGGTCTGGAAGCAGAACGACCAACTCACTTGAAGTACTTCTACATTGGCAGCTGTTCCTCCACCCTTCCTTCCCAGTGTCATCCTCAAGGTGGGGCATTTTCTGCTGAGCCAACACTCTCCATGGGAAATATTTTAAAGAGCCATCTTCGGCATCTTGGTTTCTCACCCATAAATTAGTGAAGATAACAACTATCTCACAAGATACTTGTGAGGGTAGACAAAATTGATGTAAAGAGCCAGTGGTATCCTACAACAGGTAGTCATTCAATCTTAGCTCCCTTCCCCTTGGCAACTCCCCTTCCTAAAGGGGACACCCGAGAGAGAAGAGAGTGAAAGGGAGAGGAAGGCTCCAACGATTCCCCAAAAGTCAGCTCTCATATCAAGTCCGAGATGGTATTATGATGAATTTTCCATAAATAAAAGCCACCTTTCTGCAATAGATCTACCTATTGAGCAACAGAGATGGGGAGGGTGGTCAACAGTGCTGAGCAAAGATGGACAAGGCTATATGATTCAGGTCTCAAGAGTCATGTCCTCTGGCGTAGCACCAAGGTTGTGTACTGGACAGGCACTCTGCCAGCTCCCCTGCCTGTTCTGCCCAGTCCTGGCTTTCTGGAGCTGGGGTGGAAGAATTTTCGTTGAAGGAAAGCAGCCAACACCCTGCACCACCCTTCTCTTTGGGCAACGCTTTGCCAGGCAGGACTCTCTCTCACCAGTTTTCTTTCGGATGCCTGAGGAACCAACTGCCAAATCATCAGTTTGGGCTCAAGCTCCTCTTACCACGCTCCTCCCTGAAAAGCCCTGAGTTCAGCAGCTGGAGTCTGGAGGACTACCTTCCGATCTGTTGGGAATGCTCTTGGAAAACCCCGGAGCTTCTGTCACCTGGAGCCTAAGAAATCCAGGTCCTGTCGTTGGCATATTTAGTGCACAAACGTGGGGGGCTTGTTCCCTTCCAGATCCTGCCTAGGGGCTGGCTGGGCACCCTGGGATTAAGCTGGGAATCTGCTTGGGACAGGTTGCCAGATAAAATGCAAGACGCCCAGAAGAACGAATGTTTTTTTAGTATACGTACGTTCCAAATATTGCATGGGATACACGTATGACTAAAAAATTGTGTTTTATTATTATTATTTTTTAAAATCTGAAATTCAGATTTAACTCTTTTTTAACTTAACAAGGGTGGGAAACCAGAGGTTGGCCTGGGGCACTTGGGGCAGTCCCCTCAGGAGGTGAGACTGTTTGGAGGTCAAGCACCGGTTTGGGGATCCCGCTTCCGGCACCGGCAGCCCCTCTCCCGGCGGAGGCAAAGCGCTGAGGGCTGCAGCCCTCAGCAGCTGAGGTCTCGCGCTGGGACCGTGGGAAAGTTCTTTCGGGAGGAAGGGAGGAGTGGTGGCCTGTCCTCATTCTTGCTCTCCTGCAGCCTCGGTTGCCACCCGCGGGCTCCCCCCAACCCCGCGGCCTGCCCAGCGGCCGGCCCACGGTCAACCTCTACGGCTGGCACCCTCCGGACCACTCTTAACAGGTCCTCGCGGCTCGCCGCAGGGGGGAGGGGCGGGGCAGGCGGCGCTGAGTGCGCAGGCGCGGCGAACCGGTGGGCGGGGCTCGCGCGCGCACGCGCGGGCGGGAAGGGACGGCGTCGCGCGGCCAGGCGTGGGCGAGGGCGTGGGCGCGAGCGGAGGTCGAATCCCTGGCGGGCGCCCAGCGATTGGGCGTCGCTATTGCTCGCCGAGCGGAATGGAGGGGACGGCCGTGGCCGTCTGCGAGGTGATGCCGGGAAGGGAGTGAAAGCGGAGGAGGACACTCTGAGGAGACGGGCCTCGTGAGGAGGCCGCGAAGTTTGGGCAGAGGGGTCTGGCTTTGCCTGAGGGGGAGAAGGAAGGTTCGGGAATGATAGGATTCGGTGAAAGTCAGCGTGTCCCTCGCGGGGTTGTGAGGAGCAGAAGAGAAGTGGGGCGTGGGAGCATCTGGGCAGTAAAGCCCGCGGGGTGCTCAGTGAGGAGAATTTAGTCAGTGGGTGGCATGGCCGTCCTCTGAGCGCTGGTGTCGCCCCCACCTGACAGCTGAGAAAACCGAGGCTCAGGCAGCTCAAGTGTTTGCCAAACCTCAGCGGACGCCCAGGTTCGAGCCCGGATGCCAGCCCAGGAGGACCCGCCCGTGCCGGGAGGGCGAGCAGAAAGCAGGGGTGGGCGACCTGGGGGGAAGTCGGGGCCATCCGGTGCAAAGTGGGAGCGAGGGAAAGCCGTATCCGGCCCGCGGGTCAGCCGAGGTGTGGAGGGGATTCCTGGGTCAGGTCCCACAGCAGCTGCCTGATGAGAGGCTGAGGTTCGGAGGCCTCACTCACCCAGCTCGGACCACACCACGCGTCAGAGATGCTCTGGGGGGTGGGACTGAACCCCTGGCCCCGACTTGCCACCTTTGTTCGTTCATGACAGCGTTTTTACAGCCTTACATGATTGAATTCTTAACTACTGGCCTCGTATTAGACAGATTAACTACTAGTACGTAACTGCTAGACAGGTGAAATAGGACCAGAGGCCACAAGGGGTTGACCTGAAGGCACCTCGAGTTCTCCCAGTCTTCCTGCCTTCTTTGTTATCAGAGAGAGTTGGAGATTTAGATTTTACAGATGACAGAACCTAGCATAGAACCCAGAGCTTCTGACTCACAGGCTGATGTTCTCTTCCCAACTGCTCTCTCATTGTGGATAAAGAAACTGCGGGAAAATCTGAACAGAGGGAGCACAGTAAGTCAGAGGATGTGTGAAGGAAAGTGTTAGGCTGTAGAAATGCCTGGAAACCTTTCTTACAAACTGGTACAAATTGGGATCTTAGTTCCCAAGTTCTCATGCTGGGATCTCCCTGCCTTTAAAAAGAAAGTGGGGGGGGGGGCGGGGTAATAATTTTCGCTATGGTACCTCAGTGTGGAAGTGAGAGTCTACTTTCATAAATAGTAATGGAAATTAAATACAATATGTTTTATTTTAAAATTGTCTCATCAAGATTGAATGTTTTACCAAGATATCGTGGAGACCTGTTAAACTTAAAATATTATGTGCAGATGAATTTGTTAGAAATAATAGCTAGTATTTATTAAGCATTTACTATATACCAGGCACTGTGTTAAACATTTTGCACATATTGTTTTGTTTACATTCAGCAGCTGCTGTGTGTGGTAGATTTGTCCTCATTTTTATAAATGAGGAAGCTGAGGTACAGGGAAGTTAAGTAATTTGCGCAAGGTCACATGCTAGTGTTTGGCTCATCAGGGATTCAAACCCAGGCATCTGCTTCTGGAGCCAGTGCTCTTAACTAGTATTCTGACCCTCAGAAGTGTTGATTTAATGAAAGGTAAAGGTGATTCACAAGCAGACGCCATTCTTATTCATAATCTTCATGTTGGCTTTTATTTAGGGAGAAGAAAAAAATAAAACAGGAAAAACAAACTCCCACTTAATTTTTTCAAATTATTTCCAGATGAACTTATCCTTTGACTAAAGCAATTTTTTGTCTCCATTTCCTGTCCTGGACATTGTGTTGAATTTCGCTGTCTCCTTTTTTATGTCACTCACCTAGCTGTTTCTTCTGTTTAGACACAATGCTTTGTTCTTAACAATTGTAAATCTGGCATTTTGCAAGCAAGAATATTAGTTTTTGGAAATGAGAATTATTAATTTAACTGTGTCATACAAGTTTATTATTACCATGATTTTTAAAAGAAGGTTGTGTTTTCTTTGAATTGTGCCCTTTTCAGATACTGAAATATTTAATTATTCACTGGAGGTGTGAAACAGCAAGAATATCAAAGGGAGCATTGCTAGAAGGAGAGCTAGTGATTTCCATAGAAGCATTAAATTCTAAGCACCAGGCAAATACTCTTCATTGTGTAACAACTAGTAAGTGGAGGAAGAAAAAATATTGATTTCTATCTTTGTTTTGTCATGATTTATGTTATAGTTTATTTAAACATTTCAATTAGTCATAATCTTTTATTATGTTATTACTCCAGAGTTGTTCCATAATTAAACTTAAGTGATTATGAAGTAAGTATCTGGTGATAGATTTACAAATCTGTCATACAGGAAAGGTGAGTAGGATGACTTATCAAAGGATTATTTATTTTACTGGTTTAAGTTTAGATTGCTCAGAAACAATCTAACTCTTGCTCTTGGTTTTAACCTCCTTTTTCATAGCTAAATTATATTACATTGAATTTTGTATCCTCTTTCATTCATGTCCAGCCTTTGGTAGTTGGAAAAGAGCCAAAAAAAAAAAAAGAAATTAAATGATGAATGGTGCATACTTTGATAATCCTAACTTGCAGTTAATTTGAAAATATATATCTCTTCCATTTGGCTCTTACTCTTTCATCATTTTTGCCTGTACTCTTGGAAAGCTGATGCACTGAGTGGCCCTGACACAATTTTCTTGAACTTGTGAAGTGATAACTTTTTTGTCTGACTGTTTTTTGGGTGTGTGTGTGTGTGTGTGTAGGTTTATTGAAGAATACTTTGGAATGAAGTTGTCCCATCAGCCTTAGAGGAGTCACCCTGAGTCCCAGTTGAGACTGGATAGTACTTTAGGCTCTACAAGACATTTTCTCACCTGAACTGGAACGACCTGTCTTCTCTTTGTTTACCTAGCAGTAAACATCCTCAAGAGGGGTATGATAGTTTGGTTTGCTGTTACTCCACATGAACTCCACTCTGATTGGACAGAGTTCCCAACATTCGTGAGAGAGGTGGTTAGTTACATGGCTAGGGTGATATTGGTCTGCATATGGTTCTCTTAGCTTGTGCATTGATTCTGATCCAGTAAACTGTGCTCAAGGTGGCAGGGTTGATTTCACTCAAAGGGACTTGAGCCACAATAGCTTTTGGGAAGAAACTGAATTCTGTAGACATTTTGAGCCTAATGGACCTCTTCAGCCCATCTAGTATAAGGGGCCTTTCTCTTCTGCTTATTGTCTCTTTATTATTTTAATTATTTTTTTGACAGGAGGAAAGGCGATACGTGCTTGTCATTAAACATTATAACATTACAGAAACATATATTATGGAAAATGAGACTCTTCAGTAATCTCACCTCTTGAGATAATTATTAACATTCAATATATATTCTTCTAGATTTTTCTATGCATATGTTCAGAGTCTTTCACCAGGTGGATAAAAAGCCAGATTGCCAGCATTCTGGGATTGAGGGATTGGGGTGGGGGGAGTGGGGGGGGGGCTGTATCTTAGCATTCAATGTTTATGTTCACTCAATCCGTTTGTTTTTATTACAACTTTAGTTCCCAGCCTAGAGACCCATGCTTCTATCTTTTCAAAGAATAACCTCCCCCCCCAACCCCTCACCAAGGTTAGGGAGGGCCAGTCCTTAGACGGCTGAGTGGAGAAGGGAATCTAAAGATCTGACTACTTCTTAAATTCATTTTTTCAGCTGACTCTCCTATTTTGGCTCCCACTCCTACTTCCAGAGGTTCCTAATACTGCCATTTTTGAGTCTTTGGGGATTTTGTTGTATAATTGGTGTCGTTTCTTCACCTTTCCCTTTTTTGGCTTATAATTCAATTTTTCAGGTCTTGAGTCTGAAATCCTTTCCCACTAGTCCTTCTGCTTTTCTGTTTCTATAATATTATTATAATAATCTTTCTCTCTTATTTTCTATCTTTGTGGGTTTATTCCTTTAAAAAATACTCCTTTTCCATTTTATTGAGATTTCAGGAGGGAGTAAAAGTAGATGTGTATGTTCAATCTGTCATCTTTACCTGAAAGTGTGGATTGGTGTCATTGGGCTAGGGCTGGGAACTAAACCTGGGGCTGCTGTAACAAAGTATCACAAACCGGGTGGCTTAAAACAAAGTAAATTTATTCTCTCACAGTTATGAAGGCCAGAAACCCACAATCAGGATCTCAGCAGGGTTGGTTCCTTCTGGAGGCTCTGAGGGAGAAATCTATTCCTTATCTCTCTCCTAGCTTCTGGTAGTTGCCAGCAAGCCCTTGGTGTTTCTTGACTTGTAGATGTATTGCTCCAATCTCTGTCTCTGTCTACACGTAATGTCCTCCCTTGTGTTTGTGTCTTCACATGGCCTTCTTATAAGGACACCAATTGGATTTAGGGCCACTCTAACCCAGTATGACTTCATCTTGATGACATTTATGAAGACCCTATTTCCACGTAAGGTCATATTCACAAGTAATGGGCCTTAGTTCTTCAAAATCTCTTTTAGAGGCACAAAATGCAACTCACAACAAACCAGAAAATTTTGTTGCTGGAATGATCCATCTGTGAGAAGCTGAGAGATGAGTATATATTAGGTTGGCCAAAAGGTTTGTTTGGTTTTTTTCTGTAAGATGGCTCTAGTAGTGTTTAGTTGTCTTTAACTTCATTCAAAATAATTTTGTTAGATTGTATTGTGACAGCTGTCATATCAGCGTGCATTTAAAAAAAACATCAAAATTGGTGAATTTTTGTGTAGCCATTTTAATATCAAAGATGGAAGAAAAAGCAACATTTTCAGCATATTATGCTTTATTATGTCAAGAAAGGTAAAAACACAACTGAAACGCAAAAAAATTTGTGCAGTGTACGGAGAAGGTGCTGTGACTGATTGAATGTGTCAAAAGTGGTTTGCGAAGTTTCGTGCTGGAGATTTCTCACTGGACGATGCTCCACGGTTGGGCAGACCTGTTGAAGTTGATAGGGATCAAATCAAGACATTAATTGAGAACAATCAACATTATACTACATGGGAGATAGCCGACATACTCAAAATATCCAAATCAAGTGTTGAAAGTCATTTGCAGGACTTCCGTGGTGGTGCAGTGGTTAAGAATCCACCTGCCAATGCAGGGGACATGGATTCGATCCCTGGTCCGGGAAGATCCCCCATGCCACTGAGCAACTAAGCTCGTGCGCCACACACAACTACTGAATCTGCATTCTAGAGCCCGCGAGCCACAACTACTGAGCCCACGCACTCTAGGGCCCATGTGCCGCAACTACTGAAGCCCGCGTGCAAAGAGCCCATGCTCTGCAACAAGAGAAGCCACTGCAGTAAGCCCGCACGCAGCAACGAAGACCCAACGCAGCCAAAAATAAATAAAATTAAAAAAAAAAATCATTTGCACCAGTTTGGTTATGTTAATTGCATTGATGTTTGGGTTCCACGTAAGTTAAGCGAAAAAAACCTTCTTGACTGTATTTCCGCATGTGATTCTCTACTTAAACGTAACGAATGTTATGTTCCATTTTTAAAACAAATTGTGACAGGAGATGAAAAGTGGGTACTGTACAATAATGTGGAATGGAAGAGATCGTGGGGCAAGCGAAATGAACCACCATCAACCACACCAAAGGCTGGTCTTCATACAAAGAAGGTGATGTTGTGTATATGATGGGATTGGAAGGGAGTCCTCTATTATGAGCTCCTTCCAGAAAACCAAACAATTAATTCCAACAAATACTGCTCCCAGTTAGACCAACTGAAAGCAGCACTCTGAAAAGCGTCCGGAATTAGTCAACAGAAAATGCATAATCTTCCATCAGGATAACGCAAGACCACATGTTTCTTTGATGACCAGATGAAAACTGTACAGCTTGGCTGGGAAGTTCTGATTCATCCGTTGTATTCACCAGACATTGCACGTTTGGATTTCCATTTATTTTGGTCTTTACAGAATTCTCTTAATGGAAGAATTTCAATTCCCTTGAAGACTGTGAAAGGCACCTGGCCCAGTTCTTTGCTCAAAAAGATAAAAAGTTTTGGGAAGATGGAATTATGAAGTTGCCTGAAAAGTGGCAGAAGGTAGTGGAACAAAACGGTGAATACGTTGTTCAATAAAGTTCTTGGTAAAATGAAAAGTGTCTTTTATTTTTACTTAAAAACTGAAGGAAATTTTTTGCCAACCCAATAGTTTTTCCTATCAGTAATTGTTGAAGGCTTTAACAAATATTATTTACTGCAGTGTTTCCCAAAATGTGTGCTACAGGATGTTTATATAAATTATGAGAAAGGAGTTATGCAGTCATCTAAACTTGAGGAATGCTGGTTAAAATCAAATGAGTTTTGTTACCTTAGATCTTCTCAGAACCTTTAATATGCAAGCACGGACTGTGAATCTTTAAAAATGGGCTGTAGTATATAGCATTTCCCAAACATATTTGACCTCGTAGCTTTTTAAAAAATCATCTTCTGTTCTATAAAGAGAATTTGGGAGAATGCTGTTGCTTTAAAAATATGTGTTCTGTCATCTTTGCATTTGAAGGGTAGCACTTTATTTAATACAGAAAGATTAGAAGCATAGCTGAAAATTTGGGGCTGGGTTGGGTGTGGAGCAGGCAGAATGATTGCTCTCCCTGCACGTGTTCACCCAAAGTGACCCATTTTCAACAATTGTTGATATAATACTTGTTAAAACTAAGAAAGGTTGTTGGAACAGTGTGATATACGCAGTTGAGAAACATCATGGACACACTGTGAGACATACAGTTTGTGGTTTGTTTCTTGTTGATATTCTAGCTCCTCACTAATCACTGGTGTCGGCCTGCTACCACCTTCCATCCCTGTCCCAATCACAATCACCCACTCCTTTAGGTCAGAATCAGTGTATACCTGTGAGGAACACTAAGTTTAAAGAAAAAAAAAAAAAGATTGTTTTTGTTAAATATTCTATGCTACCTGGGCTCAAGCCTTTTGAAATATGTATCATTTATCCAGAATCATTCAAAATCTGGAGATCTAGAGCAATGCTATCTGATAGAACTTTTTGTGATGATGGAAATGTTCTTTATGCTGTTCAATACCGTAGCCATTAGCCACACTTGACTATTGAACACTTGAAATGTGGCTAGTGTGACTGAGGAATGGAGTTTCTCATTTGATATATTTAGTTAGATTTAAATAGCCTCATGTAGCTAGTAGCTACTGTATTGGACAGCACACATTTAGAGAATGGTATTGCCTCTCACCCTAGATCAGTGTTTCTCAACCTTTTTTTCCTGCCTGAAGAATACATATTTCTTGAGGGATAGACACATTTCCATTGGTTCTTGTGGCAGTGGTTCTTAGATTCTTAACTACGGGGTCGCATCACTCTGGGGGAAGGCATGTTCTATTTGGGAAAAAAGCCTCCAGGTGATTCTGATCTTTTCCCCCCTCTTAGGTGCCTGCTTCCTCCCTTACCCTCTTTCCCTGAAGAATTACTGCTCTAAGTGCCCAAATGTTCAGATTTAGAACTCTAGGTACAGATAATTCTTACCTGATAGTCTAGTAAAGAGTAAATTTACTAAAGAGTAAATTGGTTAAAAGAAAGGCCAAAAATTTTAATTGAATCTCATACTGGAATATGAGTTATTGGCACAATATACTCTGATTACTAGCAACAGTCTGTGGTCTTCCTATGATCCTTTTCTATCGGGAATAGTAATATCCAAAGAGGCAGCCCTGGTGTTTAATATAGGTAAAAAGAGTTGCTATTTGGTTCTCATCTCTAAGAAGTTATTCTGCCCCTGAACAGTTGTAGCCTCATAATAATTCTTTGGTGCCTCCATTTTTACTGAATTCATTAGTAGTGACCATCTTTTAATGTTCTGTATTTATAAACAATGATTTCAGGCTCCCATATGATTCTTTAGATGAAATCCATTGAATTGCTTTATTTATGATACTTCTTTGTATTCTGTTTCTTACAGTTGCTTCTGCAGGAAGCATTTTTGGCGGTTTGGTCCTCAAGAAGTTCCTAAAAGGTAAAGAATTACCCATCTTCCACAAGATTAAATCTCTTCCTGTCAATAAATTTAGTATTTTCTGAAACAAACTTAACATATACTGAAAGATAGAGTTGTCAGATTTAGCAAATAAAAATACTGGACACTCACTTAACTTTGAATTTCAGGTAAACAATGAATACTTTTTTAGTATATTTGCATGTTCCATGCAGCAGTTTATCCTGTAATTTATCTGAAAATCCTGCTGAAAGATGATCTATAAAATTGTACAGATACAGGAAAATTGTATAGATCTAAGACAAGATACCTAGGTCACTGTAGCTTCTCTGAATACTCTCTATACAACCTCAGGCAGAATTTTCCCAGATGTAAAATACAATTTTTAGTAAAGTATTTGTTCCCATCTACCTCAAAGAAATAATATATGGAGAATGCTTTTACTATAAAAGATTTTGGCTGGTATTAATACTGTTTTCCACATGCCAAGGTTTATGGTTTAGGAGTTTTCAGTGACCTTAGTTTTAGAAGTTCTTTCCTTTGATTTGAGAATAATCTAAAACCAAAGGACATACGTACATTATTTTAAGGAGACCAAAATTATTTGAGAACCATTGTGCTTTCATTTTTATCTTTTATGGTTGTGTGGCTTGTAAATATTATCTAATGGGTCTGTCTTTTCCTAAAGAGTGGTTAATTAACAAATTTTACAAAACAATTTTTTAAAAGAAATTTCCCCAACTAAACCTGGAATATAAGTAGATTGTGGTGGGTTTTTTTAAACTTTTTATTTTATATTGGAGTACAGTTAATTAACTGTGGTGGGTTTTTTTTGACTTATGTTTGTCACTGCTTTACGAAAATATGCTACATATTAGATATAGAAACAATCAAAAAGCTACATTAGCAGGGTATAATGTTATAAAGTAAATGTTTGTGAAATGTATTACCATTGGACATTTTTAAATAGCAGGGTTTCTTAATGCTGTTTAAAATACAGTCAATTTATAATTTTAATTTATACCCAAATTTCCAGCAACTCAATTACTGCATAAACCAAAGTACCTTCCTTTATCTTGGTCTTATCAAAGAAAAGAAGAAACTATTTTTTTGCAACTCACAATATGAAAGACTAAAGACATAAACATATAGGAAACAATTCTACCTTTTGAAACTTCTTATTTGAAGTAACGTTTAGTTTAAACATGGGGATTTAAAAGTGCTTGCTTGTTAATTTAAGGGTCATCAGGTGTATTCCCTTTCGCCTATGAAATTGTCTTGGCCCTCTGAATCTACCTTCCAGCTGTCTGTACACTGGATTCTTAATAAACCTCAGCTTTGCTCTATGGTCCTAATTTGTTTAGATTCTGCTTGGTGTGCACACATTTAAAAGCAGTAATTGTGGAGGAAAAGTAATAAAACAAAAAATAGAGATTTTTGTTCTTAGCTCCATAACAGATGTTCTGTGGGAGCTTGGGTAGAATGTTCTCCCTGTAGTAATAATCAAAATGATGATTTATTGAGCATTTACTGTGTGCTGAGCTTTGTGCTTGACACAGAGGGGTTACAGTGGTGAACATGATAGATTTGGTTTCTCCCCTTAGTGCCATATTTAAGATATCTTAATCATCTAATTATACTGCCTCCCAAAGCCTATGCCTGGAAGAAAGACAGAATCAGCTTACCGTCCTGGAGAGTTTGCTGCAATTCTAAGACTTTTAGAAAATCTGAATTCAACTTTAAGAATCATGAGTTGACTGCCTCAAAATCAGCTAGTCTATTTATCAATCTTTAGTTCTCTTTCTTTTTGGATTATGCCATTGAGATGATGCAAAGAGTGGAAAGGCATTCTTAATGCCACTGCTCCAGTTAAATGTGTGAAAGTGCTTTGAAAGAAATGAAAATTCATAAAAATAAAAGGGAATATGTTATTAACTCTAGGGAGGAGATAGTAATATTTCCTGCACCTTAAACCTAAACTGCACAATGAGTGCTTAGATCATACATAGTGCTGCTTCTTTGACTAATATTTGTGAAAGTGCTTTGAAAACAGTGAAAAGCCATGTAAGTACAAGGAAATGGTTTTATTATCATTGTTAATACTAGGGAGAAGGTATTGAGTATAGTTTATGGAATAACCACCTATTTATTATGCTAATACAAACTTTAGACAGTTTGTGTCATGTTGACTTAGTTTTAATTTGTTATTTTAAAAGCTCAAAGCAATTTTGTGCATATTTATTTAGTCTATTTTCATATCCTTGTGATGAAGTGGAGGTGGCTAACTTTTTGTACAAAGAGGAACTAGTGCACATCAAATACACAATAAAAACTGAGTCATTTGCTCATAGTCAATCACATTTAGTAGCCAACTTTAGCCTGTCTTCTCTCTAGCTGTTAGGGCTCATGATATTAACTTCCACTCAATAATGCTATTTATTCTTACTAATTAGTAACAAAAATGATTCAGTGAAGCTCACAAAGGAAACTGTCCAAGACTAAGATTTGAATTCCTTAGCTCCCTGACTTATGTACCATTAATTATGCCTTTATTACTATTGTTATTTATTTAGCATTCCTATAACATTATTAGCAAACTGCTTTAAATTGGTCCATTCACAAATCTTTACACTATTTAATTAACTTCATCAGGAAGTCTCTGGTGGCTGATTCATTAACCATCAGATTTCCCAGTGCTAAAGAATTACGTATCTGTACAAAATTAATACGCCTCTGAATTCAGTTTGTTAGCTGTGTCATCCTCTTCATTGCTCAGTTGATTTCTCTCAGTGCCTAAAAAGAGGTCTGCCCTCTCTTTAGGGGAACTGTACTGTTGTAGAGCCATCCAGTTTCAGTTTTCTTTACTCTTCAATCTATTCTATCAGAGTTGTATCAAGGTACTTTTTCTCTGGATCTGGACCACTTCAGATCAGTTCCTATACAAACAGGCTCATATTTTTGGGTGTTTTATTTATGCTGGATTAATAAATGATGACCAAGATAATCTCCCTGTTTTTCTACCTCTCTAACGGTTTATGTTCTTTTTAAGTTTTCTTTTGTCTGTGGTCCCTAACTGTTTGAACTTTTGTCCAGTAAACCTTCATTGAACCTCTACCTTGCCACAAGAAAGTTATAGTGAGAGGTACCTCTGAAAATAAAATACAGTGTGATAAGTACCATAGTGCTTCTTTGGTAACACAGAGGATATTCCCTAAAGTTCAGTCACCAATATGCCTTTCTTCCCTTTATTATTCTGCATCATTATTCTACGTTTACTTCAGATATCTTCTACTTTTAAGGCTTTAACTATCATTTCTATGTTGATGAGACATTTTTTTGTCTCTATCTCTAATGTGTTTCCAGCTTTGATTGTCAATTGGACTATTCCATTTGAGGGTTCCTCTGGAATATCATGTGCAACATGTCTAAAATAGGGTTCATTTTCTTAAACTAACTTGCTGTGTAATCTCCATTCCTTTCAGTGATACTAACATTTTCATAATTCTCCAGGCTTAAAATTTTTGGCTTTCTTTGAGGGGAAGGGGAGGCTTCTCCTTTTCTTTTCTCCATTATCTAATGTAATTGAATTTTTGGTTAATTCTGCTTTTATAGTGTAGAATTATTATTTATTAAATTATATATTAATTTAAACACAGCTTTATGTTCCTCCCATAACGACTCCCAATTGCTTATTAGAATAAAACACCTCAGACAGGATTTGAGGTCCTCTGTCAATTAGAATAATCTTCTGCACTTTGAAGGATGATGCTCATTAAGATAGATAAATTCTTCTGTGTTTAAAAATTCTCATTCCTTTATATTAACATATGTACTACTATTCTGCATCATATAGTTATCCATTTATGTAGAAATCCATTTACATATTCATTTGTTATCCATTTATGTAGAACTAATTCTATCATAAATATCTATTTGGTGAAACGGGATAGTTTTAGCTTGTCCTTCTTGCCCAGATCTAGAAGCTACTTCCTAACATGTCTGTACTTTAGTGAAGAAAAGAAGGAAAAGAAAGGGTAGAAGAGAGTGATGAGATGGAGGAATATGAAAAAAGCCATATATATATATAGGTATATACTCAATACCTTATTTCACTGTTTTTTTGGTCTCTCCTAGTCATATTATTTTTACTTGTTTTTTAATCTTATTTTAAATATCTCCTCATTCCCATGTTTATTGACATAATTTAACTCTTTACTAAAATACAGTTTGGCCAATCATTTAAAAAAACGTTCATGTATTTTTCCCAAGTAAGAAAATTTACAACCTTTGTTTTCTTCAAAAGACTAGATAGGAATACCAACCCTTGAAAGTGGGGAAGACAGTTTTGCTGTTGATGTATGGTTACATAGTTATGATAGTTCAGCTTTTGCCTCCAAAATGGCATCAGGGAGATTTAAAAAGAAAAATATTTAGTTTTGTCCCTTTTGTTAATTTGTTGGGAATGGAAGTCAGTAGTTGTGCTTTTCATACATTGGAGAGATTGATGTGTCCAGGCTTGCTCAGCATTGAGTGAAAAACTCACAATGGTGAACTCTTGGATGTCTGACTTAATATATATTTTTAAAGTCTGAGAGTCTCATAATCAAAAATTTAAAATCTATTCTTTTATATCTTACAAGATCAACAACTCCAAATCTCACTACTTATCTAACGCTTTTTCTCCTGGGAGCTTGTTTTGTAGACATGACCTCATTCTCGAGAGATAGGTCAGACATAAGTTATCACCATTTCTGTTTCAGGGATGAGGAAACTGAGACTTACCTCAGTCTCCGATATTAGGTTTAGAAGTAAGGGAAGAGTTTGGGGACTTAGGTCATTGGTTATCCTGTGAGTCCACACTTAACCCTCACGCTTTTGATACATTCTAAATAGTCTCTTGCTGCTAAATTTGCATAACACATGGCAAGATTTTATTAAGAGAAGATTGACTGAAGATCAAGAGAAGTTAAAATAAATGAATTTGTCTTCTTTTGTTTCTTTAATATTTAAATATGCCCTTTATTGGTTTGAGGAAGTTCTCTTTTAGTCCTGGCTTGCTGAGTGTTTTTATTAGGAATGGATGTTGGATTTTATCGAATGTTTTTATGCATTTATTGAGAAGATCATATGATTTTTCTTTTTTAGGCTGTTAATATGGTGAATTACATTGATTTTCAAATGTTAAACCAACTTTGCATTTCTGGGATAAATCCCAGTTGGCCATGATGCATTATGTATCCTTTTTATGTATTGTTGGATTTGATTTGCTGACATTTTATTTATTTATTTAAAAAACTTTTAAAAATAAATTTATTTATTTTGTTTATTTTTATTTTTGGCTGTGTTGGGTCTTTGTTGCTGCGCACAGGCTTTCTCTAGTTGCAGCGAGTGGGGGCAACTCTTCATTGCGGTGCGTGGGCTTCTTATTGTGGTGGCTTCTCTTGTTGTGGAGCACGGGCTCTAGGCGCGTGGGCTTCAGCAGTTGTGGCTCGCAAGCTCAGTAGTTGTGGCTCACGGGCTCTAGAGCGCAGGTTCAGTAGTTGTGGCGCACGGGCTTAGTTGCTCCACAGCATGTGGAAACTTCCCGGACCAGGGCTCGAACCCGTGTCCCTTGCATTGGCAGGCAGATTCTTAACCACTGCGCCACCAGGGAAGCCCGATTTGCTGACATTTAAAAAATAATTTTTCCATCTGTGTTCATAGGAAGTATTTGTAGTTTTCTTTTCTTGTAATGACTTTGTCTTATTTTGGTATCAGAGTAATGCTGACTTTATAAAATGAGTTAGGATGTATTCTCTGTTCTTCAATTGTCTAGAAGAATTTCTGTGGAAGGTATTATTTCTTCCTTAAATATTTGGTACAGTTCATCAAAGGAAGCCATCCGGGCCTGATTTTTCCTTTGTGGGAAGTATTTTAACACAAATTCAATTTCTTTGATAATTATAGGGCTATTCAGATTATTTTGTTTTTTCGAGTAAGTGTGGGTAGTTTGTACCTTTCAAGGAATTTGTCCATTTCATCTAAGTTGTTAAATTTATTGGCATAAAATTGTTCATAATATACCCTTATTATCCTTCCAACACTTGTAGAATCTCTAGCAATATCACCTCTCTCACTCCTGATGTTGGTGATTTATATTCGTTCTCTCTTACTTTCTCACTTTCTCTTTCTTTAATCAGTCTCGCTAGAACCATATTCTTTCTGTTGTATTCTATTTCATTGATTTTCACTCTGATTTTTATTCTTTCCTTTCTTCTGCTTGTTTTGGATCTCTTTTGCTTTTCTGTTTCTAGTTTCTTAAAGTGGAAGCTGTAATCATTGATTTGAGACCATTCTTTTTTACACTGAAGTCATGATATTCTTTTAAATAGTTCTTTTAGTAGTTCTAAAGTTTTTAAATGATATTTAATTATTATAATAATTATAATTAATCTAGAGTTTATGTTTATTTATGATACAAGTTAGGAATCTAATTTAAATCTTTTTCCTTTCCCCAATAATTTGTGTTATTATTCTTTCATAAACTAGGGCTCTATATATGCTTGGATCTGTTTCTGGGTGCTCTAGTCTTTATGTCTGTCCCTAGGCCGGTATCATAGAGTCTTATTTCCTAAAGCTTTAGAATTACTCTTGTTGTATGATAGGGCAAATCCCCCCTCCTTATTTTTTTACAGAATTGCCTTTGGTTTTTTTTAAAATTAATTAATTAATTAATTTTTGTCTGTGTTGGGTCTTCGTTTCTGTGCGAGGGCTTTCTCTAGTTGCGGCGAGCGTGGGCCACTCTTCATTGCGGTGCGCGGGCCTCTTACTATCGCGGCCTCTCTTGCTGCGGAGCACAGGCTCCAGACGCGCAGGCTCAGTAGTTGTGGCTCACGGGCCCAGTCGCTTCGCGGCATGTGGGATCTTCCCAGACCAGGGCTCGAACCCGTGTCCCCTGCATTGGCAGGCAGATTCTCAACCACTGCGCCACCAGGGAAGCCCTGCCTTTGGTTTTTAAAACCATTATCTTGCTTATGAATTTTTTAAAAAATTTATTTATTTTTGGCTGCTTTGGGTCTTCGTTGCTGCGCGCAGGCTTTCTCTAGTTGAGGCGGGCGGGGGCTACTCTTTGTGGTGCTCGGGCTTCTTATTGCGGTGGCTTCTCTTGTTGCAGAGCACGGGCTCTAGGCGCGTGGGCTTCAGTATTTGTGGCACGTGGGCTCAGTAGTTGTGGCTCCCGGGCTCTAGAGTGCAGGCTCGGTAGTTGTGGCGCACGGGCTTAGTTGCTCCGCGGCATGTGGGATCTTCCCGGACCAGGGCTTGAGCCCGTGTCCCCTGCATTGGCAGGCGGATTCCCAACCACTGCGCCACCAAGGAAGTCCCGCCTATGAATTTTATAGTTAGTTAAGTTCCATGAAAAATCTTATTGTGATCTTGATTGTTTTATTCTGAATTTGTATGTTAATTTGGTAGCGATTAGCATTTTTATAGTATTAAGTGTTTCTGTGAGTTGATATACTTTATCATTTATTTAGATCTTCTTTTTCTTAAAAAAAATATGTTATTTAATTTTAATTGTCACAACTGGGAGGTAGGCCCTATAATCTCCAGTATATAGATTCTAGAGAATAAGGGACTTTCCCAAGAGCACGTGGCTAGTAAAGCCGAAGCCTGCCTGACTCCAGAGGCCATTTTGCTAGATATTATTATTTGTTTGAAATATTTTCTTCTCTCCCTATGGGCTGGGCCATGTAACTTGCTTGGGCCAGTGAAATGTGAATGGAAGTAATGTGCACCACCTTCCAGGAGAAGCTTTAAGAGCCAGTGTGTTTTTCAGTCATAGCTCCTTTTCTTCTGCTATGAGGCTAGGATGCCTATGATGGAAGGTGCTCCTTTAGCCTGGATCCTGCTTTGGAGTGACTCCTTTTTGTGCTTGCCTGGCATGCTGCAACCTCTTAATTGGTTTCTAGAGTTCTCAAAAAGGCAATTTGATATTGTTGTTAAGTTTGGTATCTCCAAGGGAGAGTGAGGGCCTGATACTTGCTCTTCTGCCATCTTGCTGACGTCATTCCTATTTAAATCTTCTTTTATGTTAACACTTCGTAATTCTTTTCGTAAGTCCTAGGCATCTTTTGTTGTATTTATTCCTAATGTCTTATAGTTTTTATTGCTATTGTGGGTGGTATTCATTTTTTCAATATTACTGACTCGAACTGTTATAAATTTTGATAATTTATCTGTAGGTTCTGTTGGATTTTCTATAAGGACAATCAAAGCATTTCTAAATTCTTACCGTTTTTTTCTTTTCATTTTCACTTCTTTTATGGCTTATTTCTTTTCCTTGTCATATTGCATTAGATAGAACAATATTAGTATTGGGTAGAAGAGCACAGGTGATATTAGGCATCTGTGTCTTGCCTTCCTTCAATGATATTACTTAAAATTCTACCATAAAGTATGATTTTACTATAGTTTTCTGATATTTGCTCCTTGTCAGGTTAAGGAATTTCTCTTCTCTTCTTAATTTGCCAGTAGTGTTTGTTATAAATGAGTATTGTACTTTCAAAAGTGCTTTTTCTACATCTTTTGGGATTATGATATGGTTTTTTAAGTCTTTAATCTATTAATATGATGAGTTATGGTGATAGACTTTCTGATAAAAAACACCCTTGCTGGTTGTATCACAATTTCATTATACAATTGTTACATATCCTGGATTTAACTTTTGCATCTATATTCCTAGTGAGGTTGGTTTATATTGTCCTTGTCTTATTTTGGTATCAAGATTATACTAGCTTTGTAAAATGAGTTGAGTAGGTTTATCCATTTCTGTTCTTGAACTTTTTGTATCTGTCCTCTGAAAATTTGGTAAAATTACCCTGTAAAAAAATCATTTGAACCTGGTATTTTGGGGGTGTGGGAGGTGAAGAAGGAATTATTTTTGATAACCAACTTGCTTTCTTTAATAATGTTTGGCTTGTTAAGTTTTCTGTTTCCCCTAGAGCCAATTTTGGAAATACGGTTGATCCTTGAACAACATGGGGGGTTGGGCCGCCGACCCCCCACACAGTCGAAAATCTGCTACTGTTACCTCTGCCTCAAAAACAAATGAATTGATAAATGACTCACCCAAAGGCAGGAAGTTGAAACAGTTTGGATAGAATCAGGACTCAAACCCTAGTTCTTTTGATTTCACATATTGTGATCTCTAATCAGACACAAACTTTGCCCCACACTTAATTAAAGATCTGTAAAATGAAAATGCAGGTACTATAGTTATTGAAAAAAAAATCAGCATATAAGTGGACCCACGCAGTTCAAATGCGTGTTGTTCAAGGGTCAACTGTATATATATATTAAAAAAAAATGCATGTGCGCACACACACACACATACATTATCCCTTATTCCTTTTAATTCATTCATCCAGTACATATTTATTGAGCACCTGCTATGTGTTCGACATTTCATCTTAGTTTTCAGATTAATTGATGTGAAGTTATTTATAGTATTCTTTAAAAAAATTTTTTTTATTATTCTTTTTTGGCTGCTGGTTGGGTCTTTGTTGCTGCACGTGGGCTTTCTCTAGTTGCGGCGAGCGGGGGCTACTCTTTGATGTGGCGTGGGGACTTCTCATTATGGTGGCTTCTCTTGTTGCAGAGCACGGGCTCTAGGTGCGCAAGCTTCAGTAGTTGCAGCATGCCGGCTCAGTAGTTGTGGCACGCGGGCCCTAGAGCGTGTGGGCTTCAGTAGTAGCGGCACGTGGGCTCAGTTGTCGTGGCTTGCAGGCTCTAGAGTGCAGGCTCAGTAGTTGTGGCACATGGGCTTAGTTGCTCTGCGGCATGTGGGATCTTCCTGGACCAGGGATCGAACCCGTGTCCCTTGCATTGGCAGGCAGATTCTTAACCACTGCACCACCAGGAAAGTCCTATAGTATTCCTTTATGATTTAAAAATATTTGTACTCTTATCTCTTTGGGGTTTCTTATATTATTTTTGTGCCTTCTCTTTTTCTTGATGGTGGTAATGATAACACTAATAGCAAACATTTCATTTTAAACACAAAAAGGTTAAGTAACTTGTTCAAAGTCACAAATCTAATAAGTGATTGAGTGGGTTATATGAACCCAGACAGACTGGCTCCAGAGGCTGTGTCTTAACCACTATTCCATAGTATTTTGGTCTACTATACAGTATTCTGTTTTGCTAGAGGTTTGACTATGTATTAACTTTTCAGATAATCAGCTCTTTATTTATGCTCAATGAATGGATAGATGTTAATTTCTCTCTTTCTTTGACAACTTCTCACTTCACTCTCATACCACAAGTTGAAGAAAT
The DNA here is from genome assembly GCF_009873245.2 of Balaenoptera musculus. Taxonomy (NCBI): domain Eukaryota; kingdom Metazoa; phylum Chordata; class Mammalia; order Artiodactyla; family Balaenopteridae; genus Balaenoptera; species Balaenoptera musculus. The sequence goes on from NC_045792.1 coordinate 104,274,244, forward strand.
CTGTAGCCTGTATCATTTTTGGCGGTTGAGTTGTTGAGGTTGTGTGAAGAGGTAAGTGTAGACTTGGAAGAATGATCATGTTTTTCTTCCTCCATTTTCAATCTACATCTTTTTGTTTGGGGTAGTATGAGGCTCAGGTGCATGTTCCTTTGTTAGGTACCTGAGTGACCACACCTTTGTTGACTGACTTGCTTGGCTGGGCGAGCCAACTGGATATGCAGCAATGGCCACTAGTTTCTCTGCTTTTTGAGGGAGTGAATGAAGATTTGACAGTGTTTCTGAAAGGTTGCTGATTCTCCATTATAATGTCCTGCTTTCTATTTCCTTCTCTAAAGCATGTCTGGGGTTGTTTTATAATGTGGAAATAATTAGCCAATTTAACTAATGACATCAAGCCACAGAGCCAGCCAAAGAACTTTTCATCTTTTGGCTTAATTAGCCTCATTCTTTAAAATGTTTGGTATTACTATTGTTACTTTATTCACTGGTTAAAGGCAAGAAAACCAAATAATTACTGGTTTGCTGAGTCTGTTGGGAAACAACAACAGACAGCCGGATCTCAACTTTTGCCATCATCAGAGAAATTATTTTTAAATGGTACTTTTTGTTATAGAAGCAATATAGCCCATTTTAGAAAATTAGGGGAAAATAGGGAAAAGGAAAAAACTTCTCACAAACTTTTCCCCCATGTATTTTTAATATCGTTGTAATCACAATACATACACAATTTTGTCCTACTACTTTTTTTTCACTTAACGTGTCAGCATTTTTCATGTTATGACAATCTGCTAGTCATTATTTTTAATGGATAAGTTGTCCATAAGAAGATGTATCATAAATTAAGTAACCATTTTATATTTTTAGGCTTTTAGGCTTGTTCTTCCTTTTTTCCCATTACTATGAATAGCAATATATTGTAGAGGTTAAGAACTCATACTGTGTATCCTTGAGCAAGTTATTTGATCTTTTGAAAAATACCTACCTCATAAAGCTGTTTTGAGGCTTAAACCAGGTAATACACATAATGCATGTGGCATAGTGGTTATTCTGAGTGCATAGTTCTCAATAAGTGCTAATTAATCTTAATGTCTCTGGGATGAGTATCTTAATGCATATAGCTTTTTACTTAATTGAAAAATTTAGGACTAATTTCCTGAAGTAGATTTAAGTTGATTAAAGTCTATATTTTTATGGCTCTTGAAATTGCTTTTTAGAAAGTTGTATCATGTAATAGTAGCATTTGTATATGAGGATATTAACTTCCTGTACTTTGCTAGCATTAGGAATTTCAATTACTTAAACTATTTTAGCCAATTTACTAGTTAATTAACAGGTATATAATTTTAATTCATATATTTTTGAAACGTTTTATAAGTGTTTACTATCTGTACTTTCTTTTTTCTGAACTTTTTCCATGTTTTTAGGGAAAAACTTCTAAGATGAAGTTTAAAATAAATTCAGCCATTAGCTCTGTGCTATGGTCTGAATGTTTGTGTTCCCCCAAAATTCATATGTTGAAATCCTAATGGCCAATGTGATGGTATTAGGAGATGGGACCTTTGGGAGGTGCTTAAGTCATGAGGGTGGAGCCCTCACAAATGGGATTAATGCCCTTATAAAAAAAGAACTGACAGAGTTCTCCAGGTTCTTCTGCCATTTGAAAATACAATGAGAAATTTGTAATCCAAAAAAGAGCCCAGAACCCGACCATGCTGGCAGTATGATCTTGGACTTCCAGACTCCAGAACTGTGAGAAATAAATTTCTGTTCTTTATAAGCAATTCAATCTGTCTTATTTTGTTATAGCAGCCCAAAGGGACTAAGATACTGTGTAAATTGTATTTTTAGGCTTGACACTATGATGTACAAATCATTGAGATTCAGTTTCTCTGTTATAATGCCATTTTGTTTCAAGATGCACAGTTGGCTATGGAATGATAGGTCTAATGTAATGATTTCCTAAATCTCATTTTCTTCTAATACTCTACTGATACAAGAATATCACTATGGATGTTCTTTTTTTTTTTTTATAAATTTATTTATTTAGTTTTGGCTGCGTTGGGTCTTCATAGCTGTGCACGGGCTTTCTGTAGTTGCGGCGAGCAGGGGCTACTCTTCGTTGCGATGCACGGGCTTCTCATTGCGGTGGCTTCTCTTGTTGCGGAGCACGGGCTCTAGGCACGTGGGCTCAGTAGTTGTGGCTCACGGGCTCTAGAGCACAGGCTCAGTTGTTGTGGCACACGGGCTTAGTTGCTCCACAGCATGTGGGATCTTCCTGGACCAGGCTCGAACCCATGTCCCCTGCATTGGCAGGTGGATTCTTAACCATTGTGCCACCAGGGAAGTCCCCAGTGTGGTATATTTTTTTATTTTTCACTTTGAGTAAGAATTTTCTTATCTCACAGGGTCTTTAAGAATATCATTTAAAAATCATAGTAGAGGTTCTAGCCAATGTAACAAGGCAAGAAAAATAAGTACAAGGCATAGAAGTTGGAAAGGTGGAAGTAAAACAGTCTTTATTTTTAAATGATATAATTTTTTTAATGTACAAAATCCTAGAGAATCTACAAAATAAATATTAGAAGAAATATGTGAATTTAGCAAGGTCACAGGATACATGGTAAATATACAAAAAGATTTTTGTTTTTGGCTGCGCCATGTGGCTTGTAGCATCTTAGTTCCCTGACTAGGGATTGAACCCAGGCCCTGGCAGTGAAAATGCCAAGTCCTAACCACTGGACCACCAGAGAATTCCCCCAAAAGATTTTTTTTTATACTAGCAGCTAACAATTGGAAAATAAAATTTAAAAATAGTTACATTTATAATAGCATCAAAAACTATGAAACACATAGAGATAGATTTAATGTAAAAAGTAAAAGATCTTTGCTGAAAACTATAAAACATTGCCAAGAGAAATTAAACAATAAATGGAGAGATATATCATGTTTATAGATTGGAAAGTTCAATATTACTAAGATGTCCATTCTCCCCAAATTGATCTATGGAATCAACACAATCATAATATCAGCAGACTTTCTGTAGAAATTCACAAACTGGTTAAAAATTTTACATGACCTGATAAGCAGTTATAACAATAACAAGCTTGCAGGATACAAGGATAATATACAGAAGTCAATTGGTTTCCTATATGCAAGCAATGAACAAGTGGAATTTTAAATTAAAAACATATTACCATTTACATTAGCACCATAAAAAACAAAATACTTAGATATAAAGTAAAAAAAAAAAAAAAAACCGCAAAAACCCAAAACCTATGTATAAGAGCTATATGAGGAAAACTATAAAGCTCTGATGAGATATATCAGAGAAGAACTAAATAAATGGAGAGATGTTCCATGTCATGGATAGGAAGATTAAATATTGTCAAGGTGTCAGTTCTTCCCAACTTGATCTACAGATCCAGTGCAATCCAAATAAAAATTTCAGCAAGTTATTTTGTGAATATCAACAAAATGATTCTGAAGTTTACATGGAGAGACAAAAGACTCAGAGTAGCCAATTCAACATTAAAGGAGAACAAAGTCAGAGGACTGATACTACGTGACTTCAAGACTTATAAAGCTACAGTAATCAGGACAGTGTGGTGTTGGTGAAAAAATAGACAAATAGATCGATGGAACAGAATAGAGATCCCAGAAACAGGGCCCAGAACAGAAAGAATAGAGAGCCCACATAAATATAGTCAACTGATCTTTGACAAGGGAGGACAGGCATTACAATGGAGCAAAGATAGATTTTTCAACAAATGGTACTGGAACAACTGGACATCCACATGCAAATAAATAAATAAATAAAAGAATCTAGACACAGATGTTACGCCTTCATAAAAATTAATGAAAATGGATCATGAACCTAAATGTAAAACACAAAACTATAAAACTCCTAGAAATTAATATAGGAGAAAACATAGATGACCTTGGGTATAAAGATGACTTTTTAGATACAACATCAAAGGCATGATCCATGAAAGAAATAATTGATAAACTGGGCCTCATTAAAATTAAAAAGTTCTGTTCTGTGGAAGACAATCTCAAGGGAATGAAAAGGCAAGTCACAGACTGGAAGGTAATATTTGCAAAAGACATACCTGATAAAGGACTGTTATCTAAAGTATACAAAGATCTCTTAAAATTCAGCAATAAGAAAATCCAGTTTTTTTTGTTTTTGTTTTTGTGTTTTTTAAATTATTATTTATTTATTTATTTTATCTTTTTGGCTGTGTTGGGTCTTCGTTTCTGTGCAAGGGCTTTCTCTAGTTGTGGCAAGCGGGGGCCACTCTTCATTGCGGCGCGCGGGCCTCTCACTATCGTGGCCTCTCTTGTTGCGGAGCACAGGCTCCAGACGCGCAGGCTCAGTAGTTGTGGCTCATGGGCCTAGTTGCTCCGCGGCATGTGGGATCCTCCCAGACCAGGGCTCGAACCCGTGTCCCCTGCATTGGCAGGCAGACTCTCAACCACTGTGCCACCAGGGAAGCCCAACAATCCAGTTTTTAAAAAATGAGCAGAAGACTTGAACAGGCACTTCACCAAAGAAGATATACAGATGGCAAGTAAGCATATGAAAAAATGCTCCACATTATTATGTCATTAGAGACATGCAAATGAAAATGAGATACCACTACACACCTATTAGAATGGCCAAAACCCATTGACAACACTGGCAACAAATGCTGACAAAGATGTGGAGCAATAGGAACTCTCTTTCATTGCTGTAGCCACTTTGGCAGGCAGTTTGGCAGTTTCTTATGGAAGTAAACATATTCTTAACATATGATCCAGTAATCATGCTCCTTGGTATTTACCCAAATAAATTGAAAACTTAAGTCCACAAATGGGAGTATGGATATATGAGAATTCTCTGTGCTTTTCCTCAATTTTTCACTCAAGACTGCTCTAAAAAATAAGGGTTGTTAATTTTTTAAAAATAGGAAAATATATGGAAATGAAAAGGAGCCAGAAACAGGCTCATACTTATATGGTTATTTGATTTTTTAAAAAAAATAAAGGCACCAAAGCAATCCATCAAGGAAAAGAAAGTCTTTTCAACAAATGTTGCTGGAATGACCATATGTCTATAAGGAAAAAAAATGAACCTTGACATCTACTGCAGATCACACACAAAAATTAGAAATGGAAGATAGACCTAAAAATAAAAGCTAAGAAGATTCTTGAAGAAAACAGAGGAGAATATCCTTTAACCTAAAAGTAGGCAAAATCTTAGGGCATAGAAATAAGTAACCATAAAAGAAAAAAATTGATAAACTTCATCAAAATAAAAACCTTTTGCTCATCAAAAGATATTAAGAAAGTGAATATGTTAACCATACCTGTGAGAAAATATTTGCAAAACATGTGTGGCAACAGGCTTTTATCCATAATATCCATAATATAAAAACAGCTTCTAAAACTTAATAATAAAAAAAAGACATCCTGATTAAAAAAAAAACAAAAACAGGCCAAACACTGCACACCTACTAGGATAGCAGTGATGACGAAGACAGTGATGATGATGATGATGATTATGGGAGAAGAATGGGAAGTTGGGTGAAATAGGTGAAGGGGATTAAGAGATACAAACTTCCAGTTATAAGATAAATAAGTCACGGGAATGTAATGCACAGCATAGGAAATATAGTCAGTAATATTGTAATAACCTTGTATGGTGACAGAATGTTACTAGACTTATTGTGGTGATCAATTTGTAATGTATATGAATTCAAATCACTATGTTGTATGCCTGAAACTAATATAATATTGTATGTCAACTATACTTCAATAAAAAAAGAATAATAATGAAAATAACAAATGTTGACAAGTATGTGGTGAAACTGGAACCTTTGAACATTGTTGATGGGAATGTAAAATAATTCAGCCACCATGGAAGAAAGTTTGGGAGCCCCTCAAAAAGCTAAATATAGAATTGCCATACAATTCCACTCCTATGGATATGCCTCAAGGAGTTGAAAGCGGGGATTTAAAATAGATACTTGTACGCCAGTGTTCATTGCAGTATCATTCACAATAACCCAACGGTGGAAGCAACCCAGTGTCCATCAATTTATGAATGAATAAACAAATTGTGATATATATATATGAATATTATTCAGCTATGAAAAGGAATGAAGTTCTGATATGTGTTACAACATGGATTAACCTTGAAAACATTATGCTAAGTGAAATACGCCAGACACAAAGGACAAATAATGTATGATTCTACTAATATGAAATATCTAGAATAGGCAAATTTATAGAAACAGAAAGTGGATTAGAGGTTACCAGAGATGGGAGGGGGGGAGAATGGGGATTTACAGCTTAATCGTCACAGAGTTTCTGTTTGGGATGATGAAAAGGTTTTAGAAATAGATAGTGGTGATGGTTGTACAACATTGTGAGTGTAATTAGTGACACTGAATTGTATACTTTAAGATAGTTAAAATGGCAAATTTTGTTATATGTATATTTTACCACAACTTAAAAACTAATAATGTAATATACCCCCAAACCACTGAATTGTACACTTTAAATGGATGAATTGTATGATATGTGAATTGTATCTCAATAAAGCTATTTTTTTCTTTCTTTTTAAAAAATATTTATTTATTTATGTGTTTGGCTCGCCGGGTCTTAGTTGCGGCATGTGGGATCTTTGTTGCCACGTGCGGGATCTTTTTAGTTGCGGCATGCGGGCTCTAGTTCCCGGCCAGGGATCGAACACGGGCCCCCTGCAATGGGAGTGTGGAGTCCCAACTGCTGGACCACCAGGGAAGTTCCAAATCTATTTTTTTTCTTAGTGGGCCAAAGATTTGAATAGATACTTCACAAAAGAAAGTATCTGAATGGCCATTAAGCACATGAAGAAGTGCTTACCATCATCAGTCACCAGAGATTGTAAATTAAATTCACAATCCACCAGAATAGCTAAAATTAAAAAACGCCAGATATTAGCAAGGGTGTAGAACAATCAGATCTCTGATATAATGCTGGTGGGAGTGTAAAATGGTACAACCACTTTGGAAAACTGTTTGACGGTTTCTTATGAAGTGAAACATAAACCTATGCTATGACCCATCAATTTCATTTCTAGGTATTTACCCAAGAGAAATGAAACTGTTTGTCCAAAACAAGATTTACACCAGCTGTTCATAGCAGCTTTATTAAAAATAGCCAAAAACTGGAAAAATCCAAATGTCCAACAAGAGAATGGATGAATAAGTTGGGTGTATACATGTAATGGAATGCTAGTCAGGAATAAAAGGGAATGAATTACAGGCATACCTTGGATACTTTGCAAGTTCAATTTCAGACCATTCTGATAAAAAAAAACTCAATAAAGCGAGTCACACAGATTTTTTGCTTTCCCAGTGCATATAAAAGTTATGTTTATACTATACATAGTCTATTAAGTATGCAACAGCATTATGTCTAAAAATATACATACCTTAATTTAAAAACACTTTATTTATTACTAAAAAATGCTAACCATCATCTGAACCTTCAGCTAGTCATAATCTTTTTGCAGTAGTACAATAACATCAAAGATCACTGATCACAGAACACCATAACATAATAATAATGAAAAAGTTTGAAATACTGCAAAAATTATCAAAATGTGACACAGACACTAAGTAAGCAAATGCTGTTGGAAAAATGGCACCAATAGACTAGCTCCATGCAGGGTTGCCACAAACCTTCAATTCATAAAAAAAAATACAGTATCTGTGAAGTGCAATAAAGTGAAACAATAAAATGAGGTATGTCTGTGCATTAATCTCACAGACATTATGCTGAGAAAGAAAATGGACACAAAAGAATCACTGTATATGGATTTCATTTATATAAAGTTCAAGAACAGTGAAACTAAACTAATGAAAAAACTTCTAAATGATTGCCTCTGAGAAGTGTTCACTGAGAAAAAAGCAATTAGGAATTTTCTGGGATGATGGAAATGTTCTGTATCTTGATGGAGCACGAGTTACCTGGTTATATGCATTTGTCAAAACTCTGCAAGTTGTACACTTAAGATTTGTGCATTATATTGTATGTAAAGTTTACCTAAATATAAAGAACTATAAACAAATGTTGAAATCTAGTTAGTAGGTTTGCTTTGCAGAGATAAGGTTTAACAATTCTGAAACTACTTCCTGTGTATTCTAGCTTGATAAATTGAGTAAATATGTTGAGATTAATAGGAACATGATTTTTCACTGTTGGATAAAGAAGTTACAAGTATGGAAAGGGGGCAGACTAAAATGCACCCTGTGGAATTCGAACTCATGGTTCCAACTGTATAGTATATATTACATATGATAGATAAATATAGAAACATAGAGATATGTGTGTGTATCCTAGCTTTGTCTGTTGAGAGAGCCTAGAAATAATAATATCCCAATAGCAATTGCTTAGCTCTCAAATCTTGGTTTCCAACCACCCTTCTCCACTAAAAAGAACTAGAACTCCTTGGGGAAAACACTGATTCCAGGATTGGGGTAGGGAGAATACAAGATGAGCCTAGAATATCCTTGATTTTAATTTTTAAAAAAAATTTATTTATTTTAGGCTGCATTGGAGCTTTGTTGCTGAGCGCGGGCTTTCTCTAGTTGTGGCGAGTGGGGGCTACTCTTCGTTGTGGTGCGTGAGCTTCTCATTGCTGTGGCTTCTCTTGTTGCAGAGCATGGGCTCTAGGCACGTGGGCTTCAGTAGTTGTGGCTTGTGGGCTCTAGAGCGCAGGCTCAGCAGTTGTGGCACACGGGCCTAGTTGCTCCGCGGCATGTGGGATCTTCCTGGACCAGGGCTCGAACCCGTGTTCTCTGCATTGGCAGGAGGATTCTTAACCACTGTGCCACCAGGGAAGCCCCCGTATCCTTGAAATTAAGGAATTCCTTGAAGGTGATGTGGACAGACACACAAGCCAGCTTGAAGGGACTTCCATTGACCAAATATGGGACAATAATATATGGTAAATAATGATAGTAAGAGATTATAACTCAGTGAATAAAATAAGAACACATGACTCCATACTGATGTAAATAAATAAGGAGAAAGGAAAGCTGTTCTTTACAGGTAGAATGCCAACTAGTAAGTGTCGAAAAGATAAAGGACTTAGGAAATCATCAATCGATGCTAACACTAATGAGTGCAACTTTAATGAGGAACAGATACATAATTTGTGGAGATTACTTTGAAAGTATTTATCAATTACAAGGGGAAAATACTAACTTTCACAGTAAAGGAATCTATGGGATACGTTAACCAAAAGATCAAAGTTAACATCACCAATGTTGGAACAAACTGTTATCATATGCTTCCTGATATGTGCTGAGAAGGACACAACATCACTTTTGTGGTATTTCTGCAAAAATTGCATAACCTGAATATTTTAAGGAACAAGCAGATGATCCAATTTGAGGGATATTCTATAAAAAAATTGGTCTGAACTCTTCAAAAATGTCAAGACCAGGAAAGGCAGAGAAATAAAGGAGAGTAAGACTGAAAACTAAATGTAATGTGCAATACTGGATTGAATTCTGGGCCAGGGAAAGATAGCTATAGAGGACATTATTAGGATAATTGCTGAAATTTGAATATGGACTATGGATTAGATAATAATACTATATACATTCATACTAAATTTCCTATTTTGATAATTATACTGAGATTATATAAGAGACTTTCTTCTTAGAACTTAAGCACTGAATTATTTTAGGGATAAAGGGGCACAATGTCTCCAGTTTATTCTCAATTGGTTCAAGAAAAAATATGCATACATACACACACAGAGAAAGAGAAAGAGGATAAAGCAAATGTGTCAAAATATACAATTTCTAAATCTGGATAAAGGGTATATGAGAGTTCCTGGTACTATTCTTGCAACTTTTCTGTAAGTTTGAAATTATATAGTAACAAGTTACAAAAATTTATAGTATTCCATTGAAAGGTTATAATAATTTATTAAGCTTTCCCCTCTTTCAGGATGTTTGGTGATTTCCAATCTTATGGTATTATAAATAATACTTTGATGAAATTATTAAATTGTTCTCCATAAAATTATTGCAATTTACATTTTTACTATCAATGTATACAAACACCTGTCTGATCCCCTTCTTACCAGTATTGTGCACTACTACTACAAAGAAGACTTTGTTAATTTGATAGGCAGAATATTGCCTTTCATTTTTTAGATATTTAAAACACTTAAAAAAAATATTTCAAAAGTGGGAGTTCCCTGGCAGTCCAGTGGTTAGGACTCAGAGCTTTCACTGCTGTGGCCTGAGTTCGATCCCTGGTCGGGGAACTAAGATCCCGCAAGTCGCATGGTGCAAGTCGCATGGTGCAGCCAAAAAAAAAATTTCAAAAGCAATTCCCATTATTATTAAAAAAACCCAAAAAAACTAAAGGTGAAAAATAATTATAATATTATACATATTTATAATGTAATCTCAGAGACAATCATACTTTGAAAACCTTGGCATACCTTCTTTCAGATTACCATAGTGGGGTGTGTGTGTGTGTGTGTGTGTGTGTGTGTTTCTATTTCTACTTAGAAAAAAACTAGAATTATTGTATCTCATTTTAACTTGCATTTAATACAAGTGAAATGACTGTCTTATGTTTATTGATTTGTTTATTTCTTTGTTGAATGTTTGTTCACATTTTTTGCTCATTTTCCCCTTTAGGATCTTAGTGCTTTTCTATTTGATACAAAGTTCTATCCTGTGTATAGTAAGTATAGTAAACCTCTTTGTCATTGTTGGCAATTATTCTCTTAGTTTTTTGTTTGTGCAGTATTTTAATTTTGAGTGAGTTTTAAAAAAATTTTGTTTTTAGAATTTTATTATTTTTTTATACAGCAGGTTCTTATTAGTTATCCATTTTATACATATTAGTGTATATATGTCAGTCCCAATCTCCCAATTCATCACACCACCACTCCCCCCCCACCCCCACTTTCCCCCCTTGGTGTCCATATGTTTGTTCTCTACATCTGTGTCTCTATTTCTAACCTGCAAACTGGTTCATCTGTACCATTTTTCTAGGTTCCACATATATGCATTAATATATGATACTTGTTTTTCTCTTTCTGACTTACTTCACTCTGTATGACAGTCTCTAGATCCATCCACGTCTCTACAAATGACCCAATTTCGTTCCTTTTTATGGCTGAGTAATAGTCCATTGTATATATGTACCACATCTTCTTTATCCATTTGTCTGTTGATGGGCATTTAGGTTGCTTCCATGACCTGGCTATTGTAAATAGTGCTGCAATGAACATTGGGGTGCATGTGTCTTTTTGAATTATGGTTTTCTCTGGGTCTATACCCAGTAGTGGGATTGCTGGGTCATATGGTAATTCTATGTTTACTTTTTTAAGGAACCTCCATACTGTTCTCCATAGTGGCTGTATCAATTTACATTTCCATCAACAGTGCAAGAGGGTTCCCTTTTCTCCACACCCTCTCCAGCATTTGTTGTTTGTAGACTTTCTGATGATGCCCATTCTAACTGGTGTGAGGTGATACCCCATTGTAGTTTTGATTTGCATTTCTCTAATGATTAGTGATGTTGAGCAGCTTTTCATGTGCTTCTTGGCCATCTGTATGTCTTCTTTGGAGAAATGTCTATTTAGATCTTCTGCCCATTTTTTGATTGGGTTGTTTGTTTTTTTAATATTGAGCTGCATGAGCTGTTTATATATTTTGGAGATTAATCCTTTGTCGGTTGATTCATTTGCAAAAATTTTCTCCCATTCTGAGGGTTGTCTTTTTGTCTTGTTTGTAGTGTCCTTTGCTGTGCAAAAACTTTTAAGTTTCATTAGGTCCCATTTGTTTATTTTTGTTTTTATTTCCATTACTCTAGGAGGCGGATCAAAAAAGATCTTGCTGTGATTTATGTCAAAGAGTGTTCTTCCTATGTTTTCCTCTAAGAGTTTTATAGTGTCCGGTCTTACATTTAGGTCTCTAATCCATTTTGAGTTTATTTTTGTGTATGGTGTTAGGGAGTGTTCTAACTTCATTCTTTTACATGTAGCTGTCCAGTTTTCCCAGCACCACTTATTGAAGAGACTGTTTTTTCTCCATTGTATATCCTTGCCTCCTTTGTTATAGATTATTAGTTGACCATAGGTGCATGGCTTTATCTCTGGACTTTCTTTTTTTTCAGTTTTTATTTTTATTTGTTTTTATTTTTACACAATTTTATTTGCAGAACATTTTATAGCATACCCCCTCCATTTATCGCATGCATGGATTTTTTTTTAACATCTTTATTAGCATATAATTGCTTTATAATGGTGTGTCAGCTTCTGCTTTATAACAAAGTGAATCAGTTATACATATACATATGTCCCCATATCTCTTCCCTCTTGCATCTCCCTCCCTCCCACCCTCCCTATCCCACTCCTCTAGGTGGTCACAAAGCACCAAGCTGATCTCCCTATGCTATGCGGCTGCTTCCCACTAGCTATCTATTTTACGTTTGGTAGTGTATATATGTCCATGCCACTCTCTCACTTTGTCCCAGGTTACCCTTCCCCCTCCCCGTATCCTCAAGTCCATTCTCTAGTAGGTCTGCATCTTTATTCCCGTCTTGCGCCTAGGTTCTTCTGACCATTTTCTTTTTTTTTTTAGATTCCATATATGTGTTAGCATACAGTACTTATTTTTCTCTTTCTGACTTACTTCACTCTGTATGACAGACTCTAGGTCCATCCACCTCACTACAAATAAATCAATTTCATTTCTTTTTATGGCTGAGTAATATTCCATTGTATATATGTGCCACATCTTCTTTATCCATTCATCTGTTGATGGACACTTAGGTTGCTTCCGTGTCCTGGCTATTGTAAATAGAGCTGCAATGAACATTTTGGTACATGACTCTTTTTGAATTATGGTTTTCTCAGGGTATATGCCCAGTAGTGGGATTGCTGGGTTGTATGGTAGTTCTATTTTTAGTTTTTTAAGGAACCGCCATACTGTTCTCCATAGTGGCTGTATCAATTTATATTCCCACCAACAGTGCAAGAGGGTTCCCTTTTCTCCACACACTCTCCAGCATTTATTGTTTGTAGATTTTTTGATGATGGCCATTCTGACCGGTGTGAGATGATATCTCATTGTAGTTTTGATTTGCATTTCTCTAATGATTAATGATGTTGAGCATTCTTTCATGTGTTTCTTGGCAATCTGTGTATCTTCTTTGGAGATATGTCTGTTTAGGTCTTCTGCCCATTTTTTGATTGGGTTGTTTGTTTTTTTGATATTGAGCTGCATGAGTTGCTTGTATGTTTTGGAGATTAATCCTTTGTCAGTTGCTTCATTTGCAAATATTGTCTCCCATTCTGAGGGTTGTCTTTTTGTCTTGTTTATGATTTCCTTTGCTGTGCAAAAGCTTTTAAGTTTTGTTAGGTCCCATTTGTTTATTTTTGTTTTTATTTCCATTTCTCTAGGAGGTGGGTCAAAAAGGATCTTGCTGTGATTTATGTCATAGAGTGTTCTGCCTATGTTTTCCTCTAAGAGTTTGATGGTGTCTGGCCTTACATTTAGGTCTTTAATACATTTTGAGTTTAGTTTTGTGTATGGTGTTAGGGAGTGTTCTAATTTCATTCTTTTATATGTAGCTGTCCAGTTTTCCCAGCACTGCTTATTGAAGAGGCTGTCTTTTCTCCACTGTATATTCTTGCCTCCTTTATCAAAGATAAGGTGACCATATGTGCATGGGTTTATCTCTGGGCTTTCTATCCTGTTCCATTGATCTATATTTCTGTTTTTGTGCCAGTACCATATTGTCTTGATTACTGTAGCTTTGTAGTATAGTCTGAAGTCAGGGAGTCTGATTCCTCCAGCTCCATTTTTTTCCCTCAAGACTGCTTTGGCTATTTGGGGTCTTTTGTGTCTACATACAAATTTTAAGATTTTTTGTTCTAGTTCTGTAAAAATTGCCATCGGTAACTTGATAGGGATTGCATTGAATCTGTAGATTGCTTTGGGTAGTATAGTCATTTTCACAATATTGATTCTTCCAATCTAAGCACATGGTATATCTCTCCATCTGTTTGTATCTTTAATTTCTTTCATCAGTGTCTTATAGTTTTCTGTATACAGGTCTTTTGTCTCCCTAGGTAGGTTTATTCTTAGGTATTTTATTCTTTTTGTTGCAATGGTAAATGGGAGTGTTTCCTTAATTTCTCTTTCAGATTTTTCATCATTAGTGTATAGGAATGCAAGAGATTTCTGTGCATTAATTTTGTATCCTGCAACTTTACTAGATTCATTGATTAGCTCTAGTAGTTTTTTGGTGACTTCTTTAGGATTCTGTATGTATAGTTTCATGTCATCTGCAAACAGTGACAGTTTTACTTCTTCTTTTCCAATTTGTATTCCTTTTATTTCTTTTTCTTCTCTGATTGCCGTGGCTAGGACTTCCAAAACTATGTTGAAAAGTAGTGGTGAGAGTGGACATCCTTGTCTTGTTCCTGATCTTAGAGGAAATGCTTTCAGTTTTTCACCATTGAGAATGATGTTTGCTGTGGGTTTGTCGTATATGGCCTTTATTATGTTGAGGTAGTTTCCCTTTATGCCCACTTTCAGGAGAGTTTTTATCATAAATGGGTGTTGAATTTTGTCAAAAGCTTCTTCTGCATCTATTGAGGTGATCATATGGTTTTTATTCTTCAATTTGTTAATATGGTGTATCACATAGATTGATTTGCGTATATTGAAGAATCCTTGCATCCCTGGGATAAATCCCACCTGATCATGATGTATGATCCTTTTAATGTGTTGTTGTATTCTGTTTGCTAGTATTTTGTTGAGGATTTTTGCATCTATGTTCATCAGTGATGTTGGTCTGTAATTTTCTTTTTTTGTAGTATCTTTGTGTGGTTTTGGTATCAGGGTGATGGTGGCCTCATAGAATGAGTTTGGGAGTGTTCCTTCCTCTGCAATTTTTTGGAAGGGTTTGAGAAGGATGGGTGTTAGCTCTTCTCTAAATGTTTGATAGAATTCACCTGTGAAGCCATCTGGTCCTGGACTTTTGTTTGTTGGAAGATTTTGAATCACAGTTTCAATTTCATTACTTGTGATTGGTCTGTTCATATTTTCTGTTTCTTCCTGGTTCAGTCTTGGAAGGTTATACCTTTCTAAGAATTTGTCCATTTCTTCCAGGTTGTCCATTTTAGTGGCATAGAGTTGCTTGTAGTAGTCTCTTAGGATGCTTTGTATTTCTGTGGTGTCCATTGTAACTTCTCCTTTTCCATTTCTAATTTTATTGATTTGAGTCCTCTCCCTCTTCTTCTTGATGAGTCTGGCTAAAGGTTTATCAATTTTGTTTATCTTCTCAAAGAACCAGCTTTTAGTTTTATTGATCTTTGCTATTGTTTTCTTTGTTTCTATTTCATTTATTTCTGCTCTGATCTTTATGATTTCTTTCCTTCTATTAACTTTGGGTTTTGTTTGTTCTTCTTTCTCTAATTCCTTTAGGTTTAAGGTTAGATTGTTTATTTGAGATTTTTCTTGTTTCTTGAGGTAGGCTTGTATTGCTATGAACTTCCCTCTTAGAACTGCTTTTGCTACATCCCATAGGTTTTGGATCGTCGTGTTTTAGTTGTAATTTGTCTCTAGGTAGTCTTTGATTTCCTCTTTGATTTCTTCAGTGATCTCTTGGTTATTTAGTAACGCATTGTTTAACCTCCATGTGTTTGTGTTTTTTACATTATTTTCCCTGTAATTGATTTCTTATCTCATAGTATTGTGGTCAGAAAAGATGCTTGATATGATTTCAATTTTCTTAAATTTACGAAGGCTTGATTTGTGACCCAAGATGTGATCTATCCTGGAGAATGTTCCGTATGCACTTGAGAAGAAAGTATAATCTGCTGTTTTTGGATGGAATGTCCTATAAATAGCAATTAAATCTATCTGGTCTGTTGTGTCATTTAAAGTTTGTGTTTCCTTATGGATTTTCTGTTTGGATGATCTGTCCATTGTTGTAAGTGAGGTGTTAGTGTCCCCCTCTATTATTGTGTTACTGTTGATTTCCTCTTTTATAGCTGTTAGCAGTTGCCTTATGTATTGAGGTGCTCCTATGTTGGGTGCATATATATTTATAATTGTTATATCTTCTTCTTGGATTGATCCCTTGATCATTTCATTATGTAGTGTCCTTCCTTGTCTCTTGTAACATTCTTTATTTTAAAGTCTATTTTATCTGATATGAGTATTGCTACTCCAGCTTTCTTTTGATTTCCATTTGCATGGAATATCTTTTTCCATCCCCTCACTTTCAGTCTGTGTGTGTCCTTAGGTCTGAAGTGGGTCTCTTGTAGATAGCATATATATGGGTCTTGTTTTTGTATCCATTCAGCGAGCCTGTGTCTTTTGGTTGGAGCATTTAATCCATTCACGCTTAAGGTAATTATCGATATGTATGTTTCTTAATTGTTATGGGTTTGTTTTTTTAGGTCCTTTCCTTCTCTTGTGTTTCCCACTTAGAGAAGTTCCTTTAGCATTTGTTGTAGAGCTGGTTTGGTGGTGCTGAGTTCTTTTAGCTTTTGCTTGTCTGTAAAGCTTTTGATTTCTCCATCGAATCTGAATGAGATCCTTGCTGGGTAGAGTAATCTTGGTTGTAGGTTCTTCCCTTTCATCACTTTAAATATATCATGCCACTCCCTTGTGGCTTGTAGAGTTTCTGCTGAGAAATCAGCTGTTAACCTTATGGGAGTTCCCTTGTATGTTACTTGTCATTTTTCCCTTGTTGCTTTCAGTAATTTTTCTTTGTCTTTAATTTTTGTCAATTTGATTACTATGTGTATCGGTGTGTTTCTCCTTAGGTTTATCCTGCCTGGGACTCTGCGCTTCCTGGACTTGGGTGGCTATTTCCTTTCCCATGTTAGGGAAGTTTTCGACTATAATGTCTTCAAATATTTTCTCGGGTTCTTTCTCTCTCTCTTCTCCTTTTGGGACCCCTATAATGCGAATGTTTTTGTGTTTAATGTTGTCCCAGAGGTCTCTTAGGCTGTCTTCATTTCTTTTCATTCTTTTTTCTTTATTCTGTTCTGCAGCAGTGAATTCCACCATTCTGTCTTCCAGGTCACTTATCTGTTCTTCTGCCTCAGTTATTCTGCTATTGATTCCTTCTAGTGTATTTTTCATTTTAGTTATTGTATTGTTCATCTCTGTTTGTTTGTTCTTTAATTCTTCTAGGTCTTTGTTAAACATTTCTTGCATCTTCTTGATGTTTGCCTCTTGTTTTTCCGAGGTCCTGGATCATCTTCACTATTATTATTCTGAATTCTTTTTCTGGAAGGTTTCCTATCTCCACTTCATTTAGTTGTTTTCTGGGGTTTTATCTTGTTCCTTCATTTGGTACATAGCCCTCTGCCTTTTCATCTTCTCCCTCTTTCTGTGAATGTGGTTTCTGTTCCACAGGCTGCAGGATTGTAGTTTTTCTTGCTTCTGCTGTCTGCCCTCTGGTGGATGAGGCTATCTAAGAGGCTTGTGCAAGTTCCTAATGGGAGGGACTGGTGGTGGGTAGAGCTGGGTGTTGCTCTGGTGGGCAGAGCTCAATAAAACTTTAATCCGCTTGTCTGCTGTTGGGTGGGGCTGGGTTCCCTCCCTGTTGGTTGTTTGACCTGAGGTGACCCAACACTGGAGCCTACCCGGGCTCTTTGGTGGGGCTAATGGCAGACTCTGGGAGGACTTACACCAAGGAGTACTTCCCAGAACTGCTGCCAGTGTCCTTGTCCTCACAGTGAGCCACAGCCACCCCCTGCCTCTGCAGGAGACCCTCCAACACCAGCAGGTAGGTCTGGTTCAGTCTCCTATGGGGTCACTGCTCCTTCCCCTGGGTCCCAGTGCGCACACTAATTTGTGTGTGCCCTCCAGGAGTGGAGTCTCTGTTTCCCCCAGTCCTGTCGAAGTCCTGCAGTCAAATTCCGCTAGCCTTCAAAGTCTGATTCTCTAGGAATTCCTCCTCCCATTGCTGGAACCCCAGGTTGGGAAGCCTGATGTGGGGCTCAGAACCTTCACTCCAGTGTGTGGACTTCTGTGGTATAAGTGTTCTCCAGTTTATGAGTCACCCACCCAGCAGTTATGGGATTTGATTTTATTGTGATTGCGCCCCTCCTACCATCTCATTGCGGCTTCTCCTTTGTCTTTGGATGTGGGTATCTTTTTTGGTGAGTTTCAGTGTCTTCCTGTCGATGATTGTTCAGCAGTTAGTTGTCATTCCTGTGCTCTCGCAAGAGGGAGTGAGTACATGTCCTTCTACTCCGCCATCTTGAACCAATATAAAATTTTTTTCTTCTTTTAGCTTTTGTATATCATTGGAAATAGATTAAACTACTTATGATCAGCCTTGTTACAAAGAATCCCCCCTTAGGATACTTGATAATTAGCAATCTTCATAAATGCAGATTCTACATAGGTTAAGTCTGAAATTTTTAAAAGTTGAGGTATAATTGTCGTATAACATTATATTAGTTTCAGGTATACAACATAATGATTCAATATTTGTATATAGTGCAAAATGATCACCACGATAAGTCTAGTTAACATCTGTCATCATATATACTTACAATTTTTTTTCTTGTTGAGAACTCTTGAGATCTACTCTTTTAGCAACTTTCAAATATGTGATACAAAAAAGGTAGTTGCCGTGCTGTACATTACACTCCCGTGACTTATTTATTTTATAACTAAATCCTTTGACATAATCTCATTGGCCTTTGTAACTTCCTTGCTTTCTGGCCCAACAAGATACCCATCTCATCTTGTACAGTTCTACTTTAGGCCCAGAATCAGCCATTTCTCCTTTTTAGTGAGCACTGGTATTTAGAGAACACATTCTGAGTACCAGGAGTGTTTGTTGCTTCTAAGTTTTTAATAACCATTTTAACAGGTGTGAGGTGGTATCTCATTGTGGTTTTGATTTGCATCTCCCTGATGATTAGTGATGTTGAGCATTTTTCATGTACCTGTCCGTCATCTGTATGCCTTTTTTTGGAAAATGTCTATTCAGATCCTCTGCCTATTTTTTAATTGGGTTGTTTGTCTGCTATTGAGTTGTATGATTTCTTTATATTTTTTGGTTATTAGCTCCTTATCAGATATATGATTTGCAGATTTTTTCTTCCTTTTCATTTTGTTGATGGTTTCCTTTGCTGTGAAGAAGCTTTTTAGTTTGATGTAGGTTCCACTTATTTATTTTTACTTTTGTTGCCTTTGCTTTCAGTGTCAAGTTAAAAATATCATCGCCAAACCCCATGTCAAGGAGGTTACCACTTATGTTTTCTTCTAGGAGTTTTATGGTTTCAGGTCTTATAGTCAAGTTTTTAATCTATTTTGAGTTAATTTTTGTGTATGGTGTAGGATAGTGGTCTAGTTTCATCCTTTTGCAGAGTATTTACATTTTTAATTTGAAAATAATTTTTGATTTATAGAGGAGTTGTAAAAACAGTACACAGAGTTCTTATATACTGTTCACCCAGATTCCTCTGCAGTTAATGTTTTAAATAACTGTAGTACAATTATCAAAACTAAGAAATTAACATTGGTAAAATACTACTAACTAAACTACAGACTTAAGATTTTATCAGTTTTTGTACTCATGTTCTTTTTCGATTCCTGGATCCATTCCAGGATCTCACTTTGCATTTAGTTGTCATGTGTTACTAATCACTTTCCATCTGTGACAGTTCCTCAGTCTTTCTTTTTCTTTCATAACCTTGACATTTTTGAAGTGTACTTGTCAGGTATTTTGTAGGATGTCCTTCAATGTGAACTTGTTTGATGTTTTCTTACATTAGATTGAGGTTATACATTGCCAGAAAGAATACCACAGAGATGATGTGTCCTTTTCAGTGCATCATATCAAGGAATTGAAGATGTTATGTCTTATTGTTGGTAATATTAAACTTGATCACTTGATTAAGGTGTTATCTGTCAGATTTTTCCAAGTAGAGTTACTCTTTGTAATTTTTAAATATTTGGGGGAAATACAATGAGATTATGCAAGCATCCTATTTCTCCTTAAACTTCCATCTGCTAATTTAGCATTGGTGGGTCTTGCCTGGAGCAATTATTACTGTGGTGTTATCATGATTTAATACATCCTCATTCCTTCTACATTTATTTATTGGAATTTATCTGTAAGGAAGACCTGCCCCTTCTTCACCTTTAATTCAATTATTTATATGAGGATGAACTTGTGAATATTTATTATATTTGGGGGGTGTTATAATTTAATACTATTTTGAATATTTTTAGGTGTTATAATTACTGCTTTACAATGTTATTATTTTTGTTTAAACTGTTAGTTGTATTTTAAGAAAAATGCAAGAAGAAAAAAATAGTATTTTATATTTATCTACTTATTTATTATTTCTGATGCTTCATTTCTTCCTGTATATCTGGGTTTCCATATTAAGCCTAAAGAACATCCCTAGCATTTCTTGTAGTGCAGGTCTTCTAGCAACAACATCTTTTGTTTACCTAAAAATGTCTTTGTCTTACGCTCATTTTAAAAGGATATTTCACTGGATTTGAAATTCTAGTTTGATAGTTTTTTCCTTTCAGCATTTTAGAGATGTCATTCATTGTTTTCTGGCCTCCATTGTTTCTTAGAAGTCAGCTGTAATTCATATTATAGTTCCTCTATATGTAATATGTGCTTTTCCTCTACCTTCTTTCAAGATATTCTCTTTATCTTTTTTTTTTTTTGTCATTTTGACTATTATGTGCCTATGTGTGATTTTCTTTTTATTTATTCCGTACTGAGGTTTGCTGAGCTTTTCACATCTTATTAATTTTCATCAAATTTTAGAAAATTTTATCCATGATTTCATATTTTTCCTGTTCCATTCTCACTGTCTTTTCCTTCTGGGATTCCCATTACACATATTTTTGACTAGTTGATATTGTCCTGAAGTTTTCTAAGATTCTATTCATTTTTCTTCAGCCCTTTTTTCTCTGCTTTCCAGATTGGATAATTTTTGTTCTTTGCCTTCAATAATTTCACTGACTTTTCTGTCATCTCAATATTATTATTCTGTCATCTACTATTAAACCTATCTAGTGAATTCTTAATTTCAGTTATTGAACTTTTCAGTTATAGAATTTCCATTTGGTTTTTTTTTTGTTTTTTTTAACAGTGTACATATTTCTCTGCTGGTATTCCCTATCAGTTCACTCATTTAAACCACAATTTAAGCCTTTGAACATATTTGTAATATATGCTTTAAAACCTTTCCTAAATGTAACATCTGTAACAGGCTTGGTTTTTATTGATTGCTTTTTTGTATGAGTTATATTTTCCTTTTTCTTTGCATGTCTATTAAATATTTATTTTCTACTGGGTAATGTGATCATATTCTATATTCTGTTCTACCTCTGAAGAGTGTTGATTTTTGTTCTAGCAGGCAGTTCTAGCAAGCTAATCACCTTAACCTTGTGTAGGCTTTTAAAATACATTTTAAAGGGTAGATCTATAGAAAGACAAGTCATTTTCAAACCCCTCTAACTTGATACCAGTCAACCTCCAACTGTATCTTCTCTGTGAATTTTGTTGAGACTTGGTTTTAGGCTTTTTTAGGGTGGATCAGACCTTCTTCTTGAATGTGTTTTTTACTACTAAAATATTACCTTTTTGCCCTCTCAACTGGACACCATCAGTTTTATCAAGTTCTCTCCATTCTGGCTGGGCCTGAAGGCCAACATTTCCCACCATTGCTTCACCACTAATTTCTTGTTCCATTTTCAACTCCATTGCAACTGCTCTCTGGGAAATCTTATATTGTCTCACCTCTGTATGCATAGCCCAGCCCTTGGCCAAGGGCTCATGGGGAGCTTCCATACAGACTTTTGGTACCCACTTCTGCACAGCTCCCTCCTCTCCAGTGCCCTGCCTTGTAGATTCCAGGTACTTTCACAACCCTGAGCTCTATTCCCTGTCTCCTCAGCTTAATGGAACCACTGTGCTCTGCTTGGGCTCCAGCTCTGTCCTCCATGGGCAGGAAAATTTCCCCAGGCAGACATTCAGGGCAATCATAGGGGTCATGTCATGAGTTTCCCTTCTCTCAAGGATCACAGCTTGTGCTATTTATTGTTCAATGCCTGAAAACAATTGCCTAGTATATTTTATCCAGTTTTATAGTAGTTTTTGGTGGGAGGGCTTATTTGGTACCAGTTATTTCATCACTGCAAGAAGGAGAAGTCCCAGTATATGGTTTTGATGTATGTTCACATTGCCACAAGATTGAAATTTTTCTATCTACTTTTTCTTTAACAGTTGAAGAGCTATGTCAATAAGTAGTTTGATATTGATATTATATCATTCTTTCCCCCTTATCTCCACCCCATCTCAGCAAAAAGGTGCAAATGTAAACTCATTTTCAAAGATCATGCTGGTTTATTTAGTAGTTCTTTCAGCAAGGGCTTAAGGAATATAAACATATTAAGTTTCTCATTCTTTAATGGTAGTTTGGTTCTCTTAAAAGTCCAGAGTCAAAGTGAATTTTCTTCAGATCTTTGAAGATAGTACTCAGTTATCCTCTGGCATCTAGCATTGTTGATGAGAAGTCTAACTCATGTTTCTTTTGGCTAATTTGATTCTCTTTTGTAGCTTTTAGGGTTTTCTCTTTATCCTTGTTATTCTGGGTTTCATTGTGATGTGTTTAGCTGTGTGGCTCAGTCATTCTTTATTCTGAATTTTTTTAATTTTAATTTTTTTAGTGTTTTTGTCTTTTAGAAATCTGTTCTTAATGTCTTTTATCTTTTCCTTCTTTTAATTGATATATAATTCACATGTCATAAAATATACCATTTTAAAGCATATAATTCAGTGGTTTTAAGTATATTCACAAAGTTGTACAACTATCATCACTATTTATAACATTACATTGTCATCACCCGCAAAAGAAACCCTGTACCCATTAGCAGTCACTCCCCTTACCCCTACCCCCTGTCCTTTGGCAAACACTAATCTACTTTCTGTCTTTATGGATTTGCCTGTTCTAGACATTTCATATAAACAAGATAATACACTATGTGGCCTTTTGTGTCTGGCTTCTTTCACTAAGAATAATGTTTCCAAGATTCATTTATGTTAGTATGTAGCATGTAACAGTACTTCATTTCTTTCTGTGGCTGAATAATATTCCATATTTTGTTAATCTGTTCATCATTTGTTGGACATTTGGGTTGTTTCTACTTTTTCCTACTAT
Organism: Balaenoptera musculus; assembly: GCF_009873245.2. NCBI lineage: Eukaryota > Metazoa > Chordata > Mammalia > Artiodactyla > Balaenopteridae > Balaenoptera > Balaenoptera musculus. Next base: position 104,297,483 of record NC_045792.1, read on the forward strand.
GAATCATGCTTCTATGGACATTCAAGTACTACCTTTTCTTTTAAATATGCTCTTTTACAGTGTATAATCTACCATCCATAGTGTTTTCATTTCAAACACTGTATCTTCAATTTCTAAGATTTCTAATAGGGTTTTTGGCTGTTACTTTCTGTTTAATTGATGGCAGTGTATTCTTGTTTCATGGCTTCTTTTTATATTTGAGGGTATAAAATACAGAGCACTTATTTTTAAAGTTCTTTATAGATTGTTTTATTAACTCTATTTCCTCAGGTGTACATTTTGTTGGTTGATATGTGTCCTATTTTTCATGGTATTGGTCTTCATTGGTTGGTAATTTTTAGTTAAGAGCTAATTGTCCATGACCCTTTTGTCCTGAACACATCCTGCATTGACAGCCTTCCAGTAGGAGGTTCTCTGGGTTGCTGAGCCCTAATCTGCAGGGCACGTATCTTGGATTAAACTTTGCTTGAGTGGAAAGATAAAAGGCTCTTGTATCTTAATAGAATATATAGTTCTGAGTCTCATCCGTACTTATATTACATGGCTCTAAGGCCCTCATCCTGCCTCACTGATGCTGCTACTAGCATCGCTTGGCTTTTAACCAGCCCTCAGGTAGGCAGGTGGCATACCTTTGGCTTTTGTTCATGTTTTGGTCCCTTGCTTATACCTCCTATGTGTGGCCTCTGTGGCTCTTGCTCTTAAACCTGTTGGTGTTGCAATATTAGCTCCATTTTTTTTTTCCATTCCATGCCTCAAACATGGGGCATCTTTGGTCCTTACTTACCATTGTGGATTCTCTCTCTCTTTTTCCTTTCTGAAGATTAGGGAAGAATACCTCTCTATTTCTGGTCTATAAAGATTTCTCTTTTCTTTTTTTCTCGCTACGACTGTGTTTTGTTTTGTTTTAATTTTTTTTTTTTTTAATAAGAATGTGTCTGGATTTTACAAGTCTCACGTTTTATAGCAGGAACCCTGATGAAGCCTGTATTTTTTTTTTTTAAACTAAATATTTCAGCTTGCTTTTTTTTTTTTTAAACTTTGGGTTTATTTTATTTATTTATTTATTTATTTATGGCTGTGTTGGGTCTTCGTTTCTGTGCAAGGGCTTTCTCTAGTTGTGGCAAGTGGGGGCCACTCTTCATCGTGGTGCACAGGCCTCTCATTATCGCAGCCTCTCTTGTTGCGGAGCACAGGCTCCAGACGCGCAGGCTCAGTAATTGTGGCTCACGGGCCTAGTTGCTCCACGGCATGTGGGATCTTCCCAGACCAGGGCCCGAACCCGTGTCCCCTGCATTGGCAGGCAGACTCTCAACCACTGCGCCACCAGGGAAGCCCCGTTTTAATTTTTATTCATTCATTTATTTATTTATTTGGCTGTGCCACGCGGCATGTGGGATCCTAGTTCCCCGACCAGGGATCAAACCCACACCTCCTCCATTGGAAACGTGGAGTCTTAACCACTGGACCACCAGGGAAGTCCCTATGACTATGTTTTATTAAAATTTAAAAATACTTGTTTTATCATTTTATGTGTTTGAATGGGAAGATGAAATTTCAACATATGCTTGACTTATCTTGAAATAGAAGGCTTTTTATTTAGTTCTATTGTTTCACCTTTTCACATTTAACTCTAGTCAATCCATCTGGATTTTTTTTTTTTTTTTTTGTGTATGGAGTGAGTTAATGGAAATTAATTTCCCCCAAATAACTACTCATTTAAAAAAAATCGTTATTAAGATTTCTAGAGAATTCCAAGTTATTGACAGAACTTTTTCTCATGTATCTACATGTTTTCCCTATTTTTCACTGTATTACTACTTTATAGGATTGAGGAACAATTTTTTCTTATTTCACAGAAAGGTAATTGAATCACAGTAAAAAGGGGGTCACCTTAGGTCAGAAAGTCAGTCAGTGGTAAAACTGAAGATTGATGTAAGTCATCCTGGTTTAGTGCCAACTTCATTAAACTTCAGTGTAGCATAACCTTGCTGCCATATTATCTCAAGCTTTGTGACTGAATTATATTTGAAAAACAAACTAATGGCAAGAAAAATATTGCCCATTAAGATTGATAGCTAGAACTTGATCTTCTTTGAGATGGTTAAAGCTTTATTAGATATATGGTATGAACGTTTTAGAAGAAAGTTGTGCTATTATTTTAGGATATATGTTATTGTTATTAACATTTTTAAGTTGAATTCTTGTATAATATCAACATTGTCAACCTCATTTATAAGGTAGAACGTTCAGAGACTGAGATATATATTTTTATTCATATTTAGTTCTCCATTATAATACTACTACAGAGGGGAAATAAGGGATGGCATTTTATAAAATGGGAGATTTGGGGTTTTTTCCCTTTATAATATTAGTGCCAGGGTACAGAAAGAAAGAAGGATGGTGCATACTTTGAGGTTCTATTTGTTGATGATGATCCAGGACTCACTGATGCTTTGTGTAAAGAGTTCTGAATCAACATATGTAAATATACAACGTGGTTAATTGACAATTAAATTAGCAAGAGTTTGCTTTTCTTTGTTAAAGACTACCTCTTAAAGGACAATACTGTATTAGGTAAATGCCTGAGAGGGTCATTCTTGAATTTTTCTGTTTTAAGTTCTAAATTAGCTCACTTACTGTATTTGTGTTATTAAATAATGAATTGATTTATTAAAAAATATAAGAATATCAGTTAGAGCTATCAACTCTGAAGATTTGTGGCATTGGATATGACCTTGTGGAAATTAAGTGAAAATACAAATTGATTTAGCAAATTTTCAATTTGTGTAAAATTGAAAACATGTGATTAAATGTCTTATCCCCATAAAGTAATTATAAATGTTTAAACAATTTGCTGATGCACAGCCATCTCCAGTCATATTTAAAATTTTGCAGATAATCTTTTCATCAGGGAAGAGACTTCTTGGCTCATCAGTTTAATAACTCCAGAAACTTTGGTGCTTATGCAAACTGCTCGTTCTATTTTGCCACCATCTCTTCTCACACAGGAATACAGTCTATACTGCCTGGACTCTCTGCAGAGCTGAACTGGACTTCAGAGGAAGCCAGCTATTCTCAGGACGTGTCAGGGGTAACACCCTTCCAGATGATTTTTGAGGCAAGTTTTGCTGTGGTTCTATAAATTTAATGATGTTTTGATTCTTATTTTTCTACAAATGTAATAACAGGAAAGAAAAGCCTAGGTCCGTTATAGTTCAAAGTTGAAATGAAATAAGGCATTGGTCCCCAAACTTCCGTGTGCCGATTTTAAATCACCTGGGAGCTTTCAAAATAGTGATGTTTGTGTCCCACTTCAAGAGGTTGTGATTTAATTGGTCTAGGGTGCTGGATTAGTCTGCTTAGGCTGCCATTAAAAAAAAATACCACAGATTGGGTGGCGTAAACAACAGAAACTTATTTTCTCATACCTCTGGAGGCTAGAAGTCCAAGATCAAGATATCTTGTCACTGTTCACATGACCTTTCCTCTGTATGTATGTGGAGAGAGAGCCTTCTGGTGTCTTTTCCTCTTCTTACAAGGACACCAGTCCTATCAGATTAGGGCGCCCCCCTTATGACCTCATTTAACCTTAATGACATCCTTAAGGCCCTGTCTCCAAATATAGTCACATGGAGGCTAGGGCTGCAACAGATGAATTTTGGGGGACACAATCCAGTCCATAGGAGGTGTGGCCTGGGCTTTGGAATATTTTTAAAATCCCAGATGATTCCTAATGGGCGGGTAAATTTGAGAACCACTGAAATAAACCATTATTTGAATTTGGATCTCCTGAAAAAGAAAATAAAAATGGATTCCCAGTGCAGATCCTATTTAGATACATTTTTATTAGGTTGGTTTAAAGATCTTTATTGATTTATTTGTAGCCCAGATTTATGAGACTGACAATTGAGTTCTCCATTCCCTTTAACAATTCTCTGATCCCCTATCTTGGCCTTCCTTTGAACTGGTGGAGACAAAGACTTAGAGTACTTTAAACGTTCTCCCAAAAAGCACTTGGGAGGCCTTTCTCCATGTTGGAACAATTATATCCTTCTTCTAAGAGGAAATGAGTATGGTATCGGGACAAAAGATATCCGTGGCTGTGCCATATCTTGTTTAGGGGAACGAAGGGTAAACAATCTGGAGCAATTAATGGTTAGTCAGCTCTAAAACTATTAATGTCGAGTAGCAATAAAAAAGCTGATTTCAGTGAGCCAAGGAAAGTAGTTCTAGAAAAGGAAATCATGTGTTTTAGCCAGTCTGAACAAACAGTGGTAATTCTTATACCTAACATATATATTATTTAAGCCTCCTGACAACTCTATGAAATGGATAGGACAAGGATTATCATCACCCCATTTTACAGATACAAGAAAACTGAAATTCAGAGAATTTGACTGACTTTCCCAAGGTCATACCAAAGTTAAGGACAGAATTAGAATCTGAACCAAAGTCTTACTCATATTGATCAGTGCTGTTTCAATATTCATTCATTCACTCAGAAACCTGTGTTTGTTCACGACAGCTTCACTGTGCTAGACAGAGTCCCAAGACATGTTACTTGATCCCAAGGAACTTGGAATCTAAAGGAAAAGATAGATAAGTAAACAAATAATTACAATGCAGTGTAATATATATCATGATAGAGGTAAGCACTGATGCTGAGGTAGCCTAGAGGAAGGGTACCTAACCCAATGGGAAGTTGTCAAGGTCTAGAGGTCTTTGATGAGATTGAAAAACAGATTTTCTAGGTATAAGAAGTTCAGAGACTTGAAAGAACAAAAATTTGTCATCAGAGTGATAAAGTTTCTTTCTTTTTTTGTTTTGTTTTTTGTTTTTCCTTATTGCAAGAGCAGTGTTTCCCTCAGGAAAATCAAAGTGTGCATTTAGAGTACAGATAATTGACTTAATCAAGGTAGACACTATTAACATCTTGCCGCATATTTTTTCACATAAGAGTGGGACATTTTAGTTTAAGCCTTCCAGAGCAATACAGTTCCAATCTATGGCCGTGGAAGTAGGTGGCTGGAAATGAGTGGAGGTCAAGGTCGTTGGAGTTGTGGAGGTCAGAGAATTATGAGACCAAATTGTTGCTTAGACTGGTCATCTGTTTGTATGTGGAAGTCAGCCAAGATGATGGCAGGACTTAGAGTACAGAGGAGAACTGTGAGCTTATAGAGTACAGAGGAGAACTGTGAGCTTAGTGCCCAGTAATCAGTTGGTGATAGGTGGGGAGGGGTAAGAGTAGTATAACCTAAGAGGAACAAGGATTTCCTGAAAGCATTTGCTCTATTACATCTCATTGTCTCTGGTACTGTGCAGCTATTTAAAATATTTTTAAAATAAATTTATTTATTTATTTATTATTTATTTTGGGTTGCGTTGGGTCTTCGTTGCTGCGTGTGGGCTTTCTCTAGTTGCGGGGGCTACTCTTTGTTGCGGTGCACAGGCTTCTCATTGCGTTGGCTTCTCTTGTTGCGGAGCATGGGCTCTAGGCGCACGGGCTTCAGTAGTTGTGGTTTTCGGGCTCAGTAGTTGTGGCTCACAGGCTCTAGAGCGCAGGCTCAGTAGTTGTGGCGCACGGGCTTAGTTGCTCCGCGGCATGTGGGATCTTCCCGGACCAGGGCTCGCCCTGTGTCCCCTGCATTGGCAGGCGGATTCTTAACCACTGCGCCACCAGGGAAGTCCCTATTTAAAAGATTTTTGAATGAAGAGAAAAAGGGGAGGTTGTGAAAGATTTCATCATACACGTATATCTCAACTGGGAAGAAGGGTCAAGTGGCAAGGTTTATAGCAAAGGCTAGTGAATGGAGACCTCCATGAAAAAGCGGTAATAAATGATCCACTGCTTTGGGCATGTGAAGAGAGCTAATTCCAGGGAAGACTGAGGAAAACTTCATTTAAGAGAGATGCTGGGGCTTCCCTGGTGGTGCAGTGGTTGAGAATCTGCCTGCCAATGCAGGGGACACGGGTTCGAGCCCTGGTCTGGGAAGATCCCACATGCCGCGGAGCAACTAAGCCCGTGCGCCACAACTACTGAGCCTGCGCGTCTGGAGCCCGTGCTCCGCAACAAGAGAGGCCGCTACAGTGAGAGGCCCGCGCACCGCGGTGAAGAGTGGTCCCCACTTGCCGCAACTAGAGAAAGCCCTCGCACAGAAATGAAGACCCAACACAGCCATGAATGAATGAATAAATAAATAAATGAATAAATAAAAATTAAAAAAAAAAAAAAGTACTGACACGTGGCTCCCACCCCCCACAATTCGGATTTAACTTGGATGGGATACAGTTTGGGCATCAAGAGTTTTAAAAAAAAAAAAAAAAAAGAGAGATGCTGGTTTTGTGTTTATGCTCAGTCAGTCCTGCATCTTGGAGTCCATTAGGCTGGATAACATGTCCTTCCAAAAACAATTTGATTTTGCAAGATCCTCTTGACGGATTTATCCATTTTTATATTTATCTTTACCATGATACAAAATGATAAAATGGGTAGAGATATACATATATACATACAAACCTATCTATCTATCTTTGTATTTCTCTATTTCTCAATTATCTATCATCTATCTACTTACCTATTTAAGCAAAGAGAGAGAGAGACAGAGACAATGACTTTCTTTTAGAAAGTCATATAGAGCCCATAACCGCATAAGTTCATGTTTGAAAATATAAAACAGCTCCCATATTCTATGATATGATTAGACTTGTATTTAAAGGCTGAAACATGTGATTCAATAGTAGTTTCTGCTGCCCAGGGCTGGCAGCATATGTTTTTTCCTAACAACACATAAGTAAATTCACTGCTTCTGAAGGTATGTCAGGCCTGGGGTACTGGGTTTCTAACACCCAACTGTAAAAGGCTGTAAAAGACTGTGTAGTGTCTCCTTTCTTTCTTTCTTTCTTTCTTTCTTTCTTTCTTTCTTTCTTTCTTTCTTTCTTCTT